>NC_091119.1:196454042-196754042 GCF_040183065.1 Periplaneta americana | reverse complement strand
TCACTATTTTAAAAAGTGTCACGAAATAACGTTCCTGCGCTTATAATTTACCCAAACTATTCGTTTCCCATGTTCCTTAAAATAATATATATGTACCTAATTTCATTTTAATTCATTTTATTTACATAAAAAATGATGGTTATTGCTCTGGTGTTTCCTTAGATGCATAAGAGTAATTCAGCATTGAGCTCACTATTTTAAAAAGTGTCACGAAATAACGTTCCTGCGCTGATAATTTACCCACACTATTCGTTTCCCATGTTCCTTGAAATAATATATATGTACCTAATTTCATTTTAATTAATTTTATTTACATAAAAAATTATGGTTATTGCTCTGGTGTTTCCTTAGATGCATATGAGTAATTTAGCATTGAGCTCACTATTTTAAAAAGTGTCACGAAATAACGTTCCTGCGCTCATAATTTACCCACACTATTCGTTTCCCATGTTCCTTAAAATAATATATATGTACCTAATTTCATCTTAATTTATTTTATTTACATAAACAATGATGCGCAACCGAGAGAGTATGAGACTCGCATTGAGGAGGTCACGGGTTCAAATTCTGTGGCCGAATATAAAGACGACTGCCAGATTGGAATTTACATGTTATGATTCATCACCACCTCAATTACCAATACGATAAACATTAATCAAAATCTATAATTAGTTATGGTTACGTCACCTTTCTCGGGGTTGGTTGCTATCCCAACATGAACATCTGGCATGGTTGCACAACCGACCTCTGGAGCGGATGCTGTCCCAATGGTGGCGCCAACATCCAGTCAAGTATGTTCTGGATCTGTGTTTGCGTTATCGGATAGAGCTTTCAAAAATCGTTTGAAGACTTATATTGCTCTAAATCTAACAAATCATGAGAGTGAATTAAAAGATATTTGAGACTGCATCACTGATGAAATCCGAGACATTTTAAAGAGACATTTAAGTGAGTACTCTGCTTTAAAATTTAACATATTTGTTGAGCAAAATATAAAAAAACGTAATGATATTTCAATAAATGTTTTTGCACTTGACGAGAATGATTATGTATTTTCTCTCAGGATGTGCGAAATGGAATTACCAAATCACAGGGCTTTGTTATACATTAGTAATGATAGAGAGTTTTGGATTTGAAATGCACAAGTTCATTATATGTTTGTATGACGAATGGTATAAAACCTGAGGATATGGAAGCATGATTGAGAGTCATGAATGTCACAATTGTGTGAATGTTAATGATTAAACTGAACCTAGTCATTGTGGATTGAGGATGGGGATGTGCTTGTTAAAAGAAAATAGTAACAAAATAACATTATATGTATATATTGATTCATAAAAAAAAATAAAATGTAGTGAGTATTCAAATACTTTTTCAGTTAGTGAATTCCAAGACAATCCATTTCTTCCAAATTATACACATAACTGGTGATAAATTGTTCCAAGAATTCTTTCTTTTCCACACCCTTTGTATAAATACACTGAATCAGCATCATTGTAATTAACATAACCAATACGATTAGTTTCACGGCGTCCAGTGACGGGGTGGTTTCAGCATAAAACAGCATCCTTGCTGTAAATTCCCGTGGAGACGGCAAGTTCTTTTAAAATACAGTGTTGTTTATTCAAGCTTCTTGGAAACCTTGTACGTCAGTTATCATAATGGACGTCCTGAAACAAAATAAAAGCGGCGTAGCATGATACCTATTGTAAATTGTATAATGTCACAGAAAAGAAAAACGCAAACACATATACTTACATTTTTAAACATATGATATGAATAAAAGCACTTTATACATAACCCAATAAGACACTTTGAACATTGTGTTCGAACAATGCTCTTACACCCTTTTTGAGCACATCTCTTCCTCCCTTTCAATGGGATATATTGAACCCAATGATTTATACAATCATATCGAGATACTCCATCATATGTAATCGGAGAAGAAGTTAGTTGCACACCCAGTTTCTCTGTCCCCATCATTGCAAATGATGCGAAAATGGAATTCTTGTTACATATATACAACAACTTGTCGAAAATGTGACCTATATTTTACAATATGTTGAAAATGTGACATGTATGCAACAACTTGTTGAAAATGTGACCTATATGTAACAATATGTTGAAAAATGTGACATGTATGCAACACCTTGTCGAAAATGTGACCTATATGTAACAATATGTTGAAAATGTGACATGTATGCAACAACTTGTCGAAAATGTGACCTATATGTAACAATATGTTGAAAATGTGACCTATATGTAACAATTTGTCGAAAATGTGACCTATATGTAACAATATGTTGAAAATGTGACATGTATGCAACAACTTGTCGAAAATGTGACCTATATGTAACAATATGTTGAAAATGTGACATGTATGCAACAACTTGTCGAAAATGTGACCTATATGTAACAATATGATGAAAATGTGACATGTATGCAACAACTTGTCGAATATGTGACCTATATGTAACAATATGTTGAAAATGTGACATGTATGCAACAACTTGTCCAAAATGTGACGTACATGTAACAATATGTTGAAAATGTAACATGTATGGAACAACTTGTAGAAAATGTGACCTATACGTAACAAAATGATGAAAATGTGACCTATATGTAACAACTTGTCGAAAATGTGACCTATATGTAACAATATGTTGAAAATGTGACATGTTTGCAAAAACTTGTCGAAAATGTGACCTATATGTAACAAGAATTCCATTTTCGCATCATTTGCAATGATGGGGACAGAGAAACTGGGTGTGCAACTAACTTCTTCCCCGATTACATATGATGGAGTATCTCGATATGATTGTATAAATCATTGGGTTCAATATATCCCATTGAAAGGGAGGAAGAGATGTGCTCAAAAAGGGTGTAAGAGCATTGTTCGAACACAATGTTCAAAGTGTCTTATTGGGTTATGTATAAAGTGCTTTTATTCATATCATATGTTTAAAAATATAAGTATATGTGTTTGCGTTTTTCTTTTCTGTGACATTATACAATTTACAATAGGTATCATGCTACGCCGCTTTTATTTTGTTTCAGGACGTCCATTATGATAACTGACGTACAAGGTTTCCAAGAAGCTTGAATAAACAACACTGTATTTTAAAAGAACTTGCCGTCTCCACGGGAATTTACAGCAAGGATGCTGTTTTATGCTGAAACCACCCCGTCACTGGACGCCGTGAAACTAATCGTATTGGTTATGTTAATTACAATGATGCTGATTCAGTGTATTTATACAAAGGGTGTGGAAAAGAAAGAATTCTTGGAACAATTTATCACCAGTTATGTGTATAATTTGGAAGAAATGGATTGTCTTGGAATTCACTAACTGAAAAAGTATTTGAATACTCACTACATTTTATTTTTTTTTATGAATCAATATATACATATAATGTTATTTTGTTACTATTTTCTTTTAACAAGCACATCCCCATCCTCAATCCACAATGACTAGGTTCAGTTTAATCATTAACATTCACACAATTGTGACATTCATGACTCTCAATCATGCTTCCATATCCTCAGGTTTTATACCATTCGTCATACAAACATATAATGAACTTGTGTATTTCAAATCCAAAACTCTCTATCATTACTAATGTATAACAAAGCCCTGTGATTTGGTAATTCCATTTCGCACATCCTGAGAGAAAATACATAATCATTCTCGTCAAGTGCAAAAACATTTATTGAAATATCATTACGTTTTTTTATATTTTGCTCAACAAATATGTTAAATTTTAAAGCAGAGTACTCACTTAAATGTCTCTTTAAAATGTCTCGGATTTCATCAGTGATGCAGTCTCAAATATCTTTTAATTCACTCTCATGATTTGTTAGATTTAGAGCAATATAAGTCTTCAAACGATTTTTGAAAGCTCTATCCGATAACGCAAACACAGATCCAGAACATACTTGACTGGATGTTGGCGCCACCATTGGGACAGCATCCGCTCCAGAGGTCGGTTGTGCAACCATGCCAGATGTTCATGTTGGGATAGCAACCAACCCCGAGAAAGGTGACGTAACCATAACTAATTATAGATTTTGATTAATGTTTATCGTATTGGTAATTGAGGTGGTGATGAATCATAACATGTAAATTCCAATCTGGCAGTCGTCTTTATATTCGGCCACAGAATTTGAACCCGTGACCTCCTCAATGCGAGTCTCATACTCTCTCGGTTGCGCATCATTGTTTATGTAAATAAAATAAATTAAGATGAAATTAGGTACATATATATTATTTTAAGGAACATGGGAAACGAATAGTGTGGGTAAATTATGAGCGCAGGAACGTTATTTCGTGACACTTTTTAAAATAGTGAGCTCAATGCTAAATTACTCATATGCATCTAAGGAAACACCAGAGCAATAACCATAATTTTTTATGTAAATAAAATTAATTAAAATGAAATTAGGTACATATATATTATTTCAAGGAACATGGGAAACGAATAGTGTGGGTAAATTATCAGCGCAGGAACGTTATTTCGTGACACTTTTTAAAATAGTGAGCTCAATGCTGAATTACTCTTATGCATCTAAGGAAACACCAGAGCAATAACCATCATTTTTTATGTAAATAAAATGAATTAAAATGAAATTAGGTACATATATATTATTTTAAGGAACATGGGAAACGAATAGTTTGGGTAAATTATAAGCGCAGGAACGTTATTTCGTGACACTTTTTAAAATAGTGAGCTCAATGCTAAATTACTCATATGAATCTAAGGAAACACCAGAGCAATAAATAAAGGAGCTACCACAGTGTTTTCAATAGCGTTAGATACAATCGGTGTCAAACATGTTTTATTTTAACATAGGTAATAAGGTGTAGATGATGGTTGTATTCGATAATGTTGGAATTAACATCTTAGGAGTGGAGCGGAAGGGCAGTTGTCTTTATAGTCGACCACAGAATTTGAACCCGTGACCTCCTCAATGTGAGTCTCATACTCTCTCGGTTCTGCATCATTGTTTATGTAAATAAAATAAATTAAAATGAAATTAGGTACATATTCAGTAGCGTTAGATACAATCGGTGTCAGAAATGTTTTATTTTAACATAGGTAATGAGGTGTAGATGATGGTTGTATTCGATAATGTTGGAATTAACATCTTAGGAGTGGAGCGGAAGGGCAGTTGTCTTTATACTCGGTCACAGAATTTGAACCCGTGGCCTCCTCGATGCGGGTCTCATACTCTCTCGGTTCTGCATCATTTTTATGTAAATAAAATAAATTAAAATGAAATTAGGTACATATATATTATCGTATGCATCTAAGGAAACACCTGAGCAATAAATAAAGGAGCTACCACAGTGTTTTCAGTAGCGTTAGATACAGTCGGTGTCAACCAGAAGCATTGAAAGGAAAAGCGAATGTTGTATCAGATACCTGGAATGTAGGAAAGGGTAATATGATTATACGTACTTGGAATGTGGAGGAGGATGAGAAAGAAGAAACGTCAAATTCCAGAACTGTGATAAATTGTGGTTGTGATAGCTGGAAATGTGACTGTAATTACTTAAAGTACTTTAGTCTTAACAAAAAATCCCCAAACAGAGGTGGGGACTTTATTTTCATGAAACAATAATCAGATTTAAATTGTGGTAGTTGGATATGTGATTGTGTTGTATTACAATATGGTGTTAATAGAGTGCCACATGGATTTTATGAACCCCCATGTAAAAGAAGACGTGTGCAAGAGATCTTTAAATAATAATAGTATATTTTATATACTTTTTATTTACTCATAATAAACTTACAGTACTTGTGCATAAACTTGTTTTTATTTCAATACATCATCCTCATCAAACCAACTATTCTTTGCTATAGACAACTTGTTGCATTGGATCCACTTCTTTTTTATATTTAACGATAGCATTCAAAATTGTCGCTAATGCAACAGTTCGTTATTTTACTTTCTCTATCCATTTCTCAATCATGGTTAGCGCGGTGAAAGTAAAAGTCAACGCACACATGGACCTTGAGAACTCAATACCATACTGAGAAATCTAAAGGAAGGTCATGGGTTATGTGGTACTCTCACACGTGTCTCTTTCACAGTCGAGTGGCTGGGATGTGAGCTTCAACATGATTATGCAGTAGGCTAATGTAAGTTCATTACATCTAATCAGCAGTCATTAATCTGTTATATGTGTACTCGGAGTAATCAACAAAGACAGTGCAAAAAACGAAATAATATTCCAATGTTAATATTATCGGTTCGACCATTATTGTGTGTAAAAGGTAACAAACATCCCGATAGACAGATATGAAGTTAAATTGAAAAATAATCATTATATGGTTACCGGTATTTAAACAAATTTTTGGAAATTGTGACCTTTCATTTCGATACAGTCTTCAGTTCTTTTGTGCATATTATCGCACTACAGACTATTGCATCTAATTCCAATTACCAGTTTCGTCCTTCGTACTAGTAACTCAGGTTGAAATAATTCCACTCTGTAAAAGAGTACCTTACGTACTGTAAATTCAATCTTCACTTGTACCCGACTCATATAGATAAAATTAGTCCTTTGTAAAATAACTCCGCTCCAGTGAGCTCAATAGTAATATACATCTAAGGAAACCATGAAAAAGTTCAGTCAGATTGGTTGGCCACAAACTTTGAACCCATGATCTCCCGGAAGCGAATCTCAAACTCTCTCGGTTGTGTATCATAATCTATTTATAATTCAATAATTTCCATTTAAAGACTTATATTTTAAGCCAACAGGGAGAATTTGATCAGCTTCTTTTTTATATTTAACTCAAATACCATATTAAATATAACGAGAATTATTGTGATGTAGTTTTCACATACTATAACTGAGCTTATTGTAACGTGAGATGACTGATAGAGTATTGCAACATTAAAAGACACACAGCTAATCGTATGGTGCAATGTTAGATTCACTTATAAGCAGGCTTCGAGACTTTGGACCCGATACAATAAGTTTACTTGCATGCACTGTAGGTTGTTGACTCGCGGCAGGTAGATCCTTAATGAAACCTGGCATTAGTTTTATTGTATTAATTAATCATTAATGCTGATAGTATTTTCCATTTAATGAAACCTTGCATTAATTATTGTATTATAGTTTTAACAAATTGTATTAATTAATCATTAATAGTGATAGTATTTTCCATTTAATGAAACCTTGCATTAATTATTGTATTGTACTTTTAACAATCGATGTGATGACGTTACACAATTCATCTCCTTCGCGGGAGGAAACTAGCACTTCCTCTTTAAGTGCGTATATTTATTCAATGATCCATTTAATGAAACCTTGCATTAATTATTGTACTAATTATATCATATAACAATAGTGTTAAATGGATAATATTCCCTGTTTGTTGTGCAAGGCCACATTGAATAGATGGAGTCATTTTCGTAATGAGTTGTTTTTACAGCGATATGGGAAACGAATAGTATGGGAAAATTATGAGCGCAGGAACGTCATGTAATTACAACAATTAAATGAAAATAAGCCCTCAATCTAGTTAAATGATTAAAAAAAAACTGAATGTGATGCACTGCGAACGCTCTACCAATTGAGCTACTCCCTCAGTTATTAAATGAGCACACGAAACAGACATGTTAAACAGCATTCTTTGAATCTCTGGAACTGTCTCATCCTTTTGCATAGATGGCTTGTGTTCATGTAACTAATTATAGATTTTGATTAATGTTTATCGTATTGGCAATTGAGGTGGTGATGAATCATGACATGTAAATTTCCAATTTGGCAGTTGTCTTTATGGTCGGCCACAGAATTTGAACCCATGACCTCAATGCGAGTCTCAAACTCTCTCGATTCTGCATCACTGTTTATGTAAATAAAATAAATTAAGATGAAATTAGGCACATAAATATTATTTTAAGAAACATGGGAAACGAATAGTATGGGTAAATTATGAGTGCAGGAACGTCATGTAATTACAACAATTAAATGAAAATAAGCCCACAATCTAGTTAAATGATTGAAAAACTGAATGTGATGAACTGATTAATGTAATTAATGATGTGCACTTTGATAAGAATCATGGTTAGATTTAGGCCTATGCATCACATTATTAATAACGCTATCGTGATAATCACAACAATGAAATAATAACAGTAAAGTAACATTTGTTAGAGCAAGAGCAACCGCGGATCATAAAAAAAAATTATTAAAAAATGAATGTCACGTTTTTAAAAAAAAAACTGAATGTGATGCACTGATTAATGTAATTAATGATGTACATTTTGATAAGAATCATGCGTTAGATCTATGCATCACGACGTGTAATTATAAATGTAAACACCATTTATTTTTTGGAAAAGGATTTATTATTATTATTATTTATTTTTTTATTTTTATTATTATTATTAAATTTTCTGAGGAAGGAGTAAGGTGAAAGATTTTACTTCCTCTGACTGGTTATGCGTCAATCTATCTTCAAAAGTCCAAGTCTTTTTATGTATATCCCTTTGTACTTTAACAACTGATGTGAGAAATTACAGTCCGCTCCGCGAATGTCTGGAATCAGGTAAAAGATGTTTACTTCCAGCCATAGATAGAGTATAAATCATGCTATTTATGCCTCTTTAAATACAGCAACCAGGTGACTGTTGAAGTGAGTTTTCTTCATTGTTATTATGCTGTACATTTTATTCACTTCTAGTAATCATAGGTAATTTTTGAAGTGAGAATTGAGTTTTCTCCACATATTTGAGTAATTTTATTTATTTCTACTCACCATTCCGCTATTTCATCTTTTTGAATTCGATTTGATGCATTGTTTTACTTCCACCAAGGTGATACACTTTCTCTTTCAACTGCGGTGAACTGGTTGGGTCCTGCTTCAGACAGCTGCGTCCAGTCAATGTCATATAGTCGAGGACTCACTTTCATTTCCACGTGCGGGATTCACCTCTCACACAGATGGCTAAACCGACTGCGTAATACATACTCATACATATTTCACAACAGAAAATTATTTTCAACTGGCCAGGGAACAGGCGGTGGTCGAAAAAAAATAATACAAGTGTCAAATAAGACCTACAGGAACATGTGTATTCGAAACATCCACGCATATCGAGTGATTTACCTTGGCTCTTACGTAACAAGAGCTTTCATAACAAACAATGGACCTTGAAACTTATGTAACACAGCTTTCACTTCATTTCAACATTCTCTCCATGCTCATTCGTCAATCGCTTTCCCACACCACTCGCTTGCAAATACCCATTCACCAATCACAAAACAGCTCCCCTTATCCCTCCTTTGACCACGCCCCCTTTCCCCTATCCCTCTTTTGGCCACACCCCGTTTCCCCTATCCCTCATTTGGTCACGCCCCGTTTCCCCTATCCCTCATTTGGCCACGCCCCCTCCCAGCCTCCCAGCCTGTCACGTGAGCATCATTTCCTTACTACTCACATGCATTTCAATATGATTCTGTCTCTTTGAATGCAGAATGTCTTTATAGACAGAAAATGACCGCTGAACATCAACTGAAACCGGAGTTGACAATTTCATTTTTATCCTGAACTCTAAATCAGCACACTTTATTAGTTTTTCAATGTCTGGAATCAGAAGAAGAACGATGTTTAATTTCGCTTGCTCAGGAAGTTATAGGCCTATACTTACTTACTTACTGGCTTTTAAGGGACCCGGAGGTTCATTGCCGCCCCCACATAAGCCCGCCATTGACCCCTATCCTGAGCAAGATTAATCCATTCTCTATCATCATATCCCACCGCCCTCAAATCCATTTTAATATTATCTTCCCATCTACGTCTCGGCCTCCCTAAAGGTATTTTTCCCTCCGGCCTCCCAACTAACACTCTATATGCATTTCTGGATTCGCCCATACGTGCTTCATGCCCTGACCATCTCAAACGTCTGGATTTAATGTTCCTAATTATGTCAGGCGAAGAATACAATGCGTGCATTTCTGTGTTGTGTAACTTTCTCCATTCTCCTGTAACTTCATCCCTCTTAGCCGCAAATAAGTTATAGGCCTATAGGAAAAAATAATATAGGAAATTTATCTAAATGTTTGCGATATTCTGTCAAAAAATGAACCAAAATGAGAGACTTTTTAAAAAAAGGAGGAAAAAGGGAATATGGACTAAAAAAATGGAAAAAAGGGAAGTCAAAACCACATAGTTTGGTTGGTGGAAGACAGTTTTGAACATTGTAATTAATTATTTCATGTTTCGTGCTGAAATAAAAAGAAAAGGGGGATTGCCTTTAAAATCCGGTCTCTAATGATTACTATGATGTTATACAGTCGCTCAAATTTTAAATGCTCGCTCCTGAAAAACTGCAAGAAATAATATCGCAATTTGCCTTGGAGCCTCAGAATTAGAAAGCAAAAATGAAAATCGCCTATTGGTGTAGTGACGTCACACGATGCTCTCCAGTATGCAGATATCTGTTTTGGAATTCATAAATTTTAAAAGCGGACAGAGGAATTAGTGCCACAGAGTGGACGCTCGCGATTGTTTGATGTGGTCTTGCTATACATCACACTTTCATTCCTTTTTGCATATAACGACCACAAATGGCTGAATTGTGTCCATTCACACGTTTGCCAGTCTCTATCTGAACGTCGCGTGTTTCAACTTTCTATTTGGGAATTTTACTCAATAGAACTCCAGTTAAAATCACAAACAACACAACATTCCCACATACACAGCGAGCGATTCGCAGTTACGCAGGCGCGCACGAAGCGTGATTTGGCTTTTTGAAGACCTCAGGAGGATCCCTATGTTTACCCCCACGTGTTCGACCTATATACATAGTGATTCACGAGGAATATTAAATATTTTAGTGGGTGGAATATTCTGAGTAAAAAAGCTGATATAAACATGTGTACAATTTGCAATGAGTGTGGATATACACCTGTTTGAACAACAAGTATTTTCCTCGACATAAAAAAATTCATTTTAAATGGTTTTATTTTTAAACAAAATAATCTGCCCTCAATGTGGGTGCCCATAAAGACCCATAATAAAAGCATTACAGAATAATTTAGAAAGACAAAAATGTTTGTGCGAGATCGTGCGTATTTGCTTGGTTTCCGCACAAAACCAATCCGCGGAAAGTCTAAAATTCCACATTCAGTATTCCCAACCTAACACACATAACAATTTCCCTCTTCTTACCGCTTACGTGACATATTGATTTTACTGCTTTAGGCTTTTAACATATTATTTTTAGAGACGTTCAATATAGTAATAATTATAAGTTGGAAACTTACCACTGCAATTTCACCTAAATTGCACCCTTAATTATTGTTTTTACATATTTGCAAAAATTAAGTAAACTCTACAACTCCACTAAAGTTACTGCATTCGTGATGCAAGTAACATTAAGGAAGCCGTGAAAAAATCAACAAGATTCCAGACTCATCATAGACTGGGGGGAAAAAAAGGCAGACGTATATCACGGCCTGCTGGAGTATAGTAAACACAGAAAACATTTTAAAGCAACAATGTTGAAGATAGATATTTTGTTTTGCAAATTTGCCGTCATTGAACAGAAACCAAGATGGAGATTTCATTGCAACTAATTAGAAATTCCTCTTTTAGGTATGTAATAAACGATCTTCGCACAAAATAATGTACGATACACGAGCGGTATGTTTTCTTTCAATTCTCGGAAATTAAAAAAGCTCAACTACGTTTCGCTTTCTCAAACTTTTCCTCGAACATGAAAACTTCAACATTCCGCTCTTGTAACGCATATTACTATTAAACACAGGAATTGTTAAGTAAAAAAAAAAAATCCAGAGAAATGCAAACCCAATAGAATCATTAATGGCCAAAATATAAATGGTAATGTAATATTTGGATTGAATCCTTAAGAATATTCAATAAAATTTTCTGAATTGAAAAAATCGGAGACCGAGTGCTTTTAAAATATTACATGTGAATTTAGGAAGTGTGCCACGTGCACCAAACAAAAGACCAGAAACACTCCACTAACTAGTGGGAATGTTATATTTCTCACTTAGGTATGGGATGCAGGACTCATAAATGGATTTCTTCTCCTCATCAACATGTAAGTCCACACATGTGGAGTAACGGTCAGCGCGTCTTGCAGCGAAACCAGGTGGCCCGGGTTCGAATTCCGGTGGGGGCAAGTTACCTAGTTGAGGTTTTTTCCGGTGTTTTCCCTCAACCCAATACGAGCAAATGCTGGGTAACTTTCGGTGCTGGACCCCGGACTCATTTCACCGGCATTATCACCTTCATTTCATTCAGACGCTAAATAACCTAGATGTTGATACAGCGACGTAAAATAATCCAATAAAAAAAATCAACGTGTTGTGCCTGCAGGGCATCCTTCTCAAACCGGATTGTAGGATCAAGAACTATTCCCTTAGGTTGAGTCCTGTGGATGGCTGCAATATCTGCTCTTCTATTCGAATCTAAGTATGAAACGCAGTGGATTTCCTCGTGTACCTCCCATCCACGACGCTTGAGGACATCAGCAATACCGGTCCTGGCCTTATGGTGTCGATTGTTGCGCAGCAGCTCCGTTTTTCGACAGAACCCCAACACGTGACCAAGAGTTTCCGTCTCGTTGCAGCCGGGATGGCGACAACGGGTGGTGTTGAAATTTCTGCCGGGCACAGATCTAACCGCAGATAGATTGCTGGACATTTTAGTTGCATTAATGTATTCTAGAATTAATAAATTTGCTTCTGATGACATCCAGGAATTTGTCTTGGAGCACTCAGAATACAGGAAAACTCCTTTGCCCTTATGAAGTAATTTATACCATGATTCAAAATTTGTTTCGCAAGATCTCCCTCAATTGCCGACCTTTAGTGTTGGGAGCAATACTGTTCTCCAACTAGGAGATTAACCGTGAAAGGAATGTGCTTACTATTGCGTCATCTATTGGAGCGAAGTAGATAGATAATATTAGAGTTATAATGTCAGTTTAAAAATCATGCGCTCTCCTGCATAATATGTTATTTCCTGCAAATCAAGATTTCAGGTATAAAGTTTACAGGGAGTTATACCTGAAATCTTGATTTACATAATACACGTCACTGTTCGTTAACAGAAAACCACAATTTAAGTCACACGGAGTTAGTGTGCACTCGAAGTTGGTTGCTTGACGGTTGTCAGCCCAATTTGAGATCTGTGGATATAGAGGGAAGAATTGGATCGGTGTCGGTTAGAGTTCCCGGGTAGCTCAGTGGTAGAGCGTTGGTACGTTAAACCAAAGGTCCCGGGTTCGATACCCGGCTCCGGAACAATTTTTTCCTCGAAATTATTCAAATCAACTTTACAGGGAGTTATACCTGAAATCTTGATTTACATAATACACGTCACTGTTCGTTAACAGAAAACCACAATTTAAGTCACACGGAGTTAGTGTGCACTCGAAGTTGGTTGCTTGACGGTTGTCAGCCCAATTTGAGATCTGTGGATATAGAGGGAAGAATTGGATCGGTGTCGGTTAGAGTTCCCGGGTAGCTCAGTGGTAGAGCGTTGGTACGTTAAACCAAAGGTCCCGGGTTCGATACCCGGCTCCGGAACAATTTTTCCCTCGAAATTATTCAAATCAACTTTACAGGGAGTTATACCTGAAATCTTGATTTACATAATACACGTCACTGTTCGTTAACAGAAAACCACAATTTAAGTCACACGGATTTAGTGTGCACTCGAAGTTGGTTGCTTGACGGTTGTCAGCCCACTTTGAGATCTGTGGATATAGAGGGAAGAATTGGATCGGTGTCGGTTAGAGTTCCCGGGTAGCTCAGTGGTAGAGTGTTGGTACGTTAAACCAAAGGTCCCGGATTCGATACCCGGCTCCGGAACAATTTTTCCCTCGAAATTATTCAAATCAACTTTACAGGGAGTTACACCTGAAATCTTGATTTACATAATACACGTCACTGTTCGTTAACAGAAAACCACAATTTAAGTCACACGGAGTTAGTGTGCACTCGAAGTTGGTTGCTTGATGGTTGTCAGCCCACTTTGAGGTCTGTGGATATAGAGGGAAGAATTGGATCGGTGTCGGTTAGAGTTCCCGGGTAGCTCAGTGGTAGAGCGTTGGTACGATAAACCAAAGGTCCCGGGTTCGATACCCGGCTCCGGAACAATTTTTCCCTCGAAATTATTCATGTTATTTCCTGTATGGAGGGATTAAAGGACCAGGAGATTAACCGTGATCTAATTTTGTAACTAGAGTAGTGTAAAAATGTGTATATCAGTGTTATTGTTTGTGCTGTGAAAGATAGCCAATAGAGGTACGAGTACCCACGTGTGTGACCTTATGACATCTTATGACATCAACATTCATTCACAGCATCACCCCGCTCCCTCTCATTCCCTGGAGACTTTCTCGTGGTTGGAGTACAGTAGAAGACTTTGTTTAGTCTACGTAGACTCAGTTGCTGTTCGCATATCATTAATACGATGAAGACGATTTACAGATGTTATAATGTTGAATGCTGGCCTCCCACTCTGCACATAGCATTCCCAAACCTCGGACCTTTTTACTTGCGTATAACATTGAATTTGGCGTGTCATCGGGCAGCATCATAATTTCCTTCACTGCACTTCTAATAATTTTGCCAATATCTCGTAAGAATGTTTCTGATAACTGAGGTAATGGAGCACATTGCAGAGGGTAAATCAAACCTTCTTCTAGGTGGTTTAGCGGTAACCGATATTGTCTTTGTGCCATATCAGAAATGCAGATATTTCTATTTTTTTTGCATTGCTGTGTCTGTATTTATAGAAACTCTCTGAAAATCTCAAATGATAGTAGTCATGTCTATCTCTGGATCCAAGGTTCGCGAATTAAACCCAACCGATGGTCACTAGAAATTCGAAGTATGACTTCCTGCGAAGGGTATGGAGATCGGCGTCATAGTTTTAAGGAACTTACAAGAATTCTGCCCCTGTGTGAGATTGACTGGCCAAATCTCCCAAGTAAAAATTCAATTCTGGAGGTAAGATAATGAACCCATTTTGGTGGCCAAAATAAGAGGGTATTAGACCCAAGCTTCGCCTATAAGCCACTCCTCTATCAATGGCCATATTTTACCTTCTATTTTCTCTTATTTATGTTTCTTTATGTTACAGAGAATCGGCATGTGTATTGTGTATAGCTTTACTATAATGCATAGAACTTGGTGTTCTCCATGTATTCTCCTAGTTTTCTTCATCTTCTTGGTACTGTCTTCCCCTTGTTCTCACTGTATTACTCTTGTTCTCATGCAGGCGATTTCGATCCATTCAATGTATAGACGAAAGTATTAGAACATGGTAATATCATTTGTTTTAATATTATTTAGTATTTACATAATCTTTCTACACAAATTGGTAATACTTTCCGTAATAATTAACTTCTTTCCATTAAATGTATTAGTATCGGTACTGATTGTTGTAAATTAATTACTGTAATCTTTGTTCTTTATTTTTCTGTTCTAATATAATTATTTAGTTAATTTGTTCCATTTGTTGTTCATTTTATTGCATTTATTGTATCACTGTACTCGACTTTTATTGGTCAATGGCTGTTGTCCAGCAAATAAATAAATAATTAATTAAAAATGAATCATATAATTAATTAAATAGTTAATCACATCATTAAACAAGTAATTAATCACATAATTAATTAATCAATTAAATAATTAAATAAATAAGTAAAAAATAAATAAATGAATAAATAAATAAACAGATAAATAAATAAATAAATAAATAAATAAGTAAATAAATAAATCAATCAATCAATGAATGAATGAATCAATCAATCAATAAGTATGTAAATAAATAATTAAATAAATAAATTAATAAATAGATAAATAAATACCTAAATGAGTAAATATATAAATAAATAAATGAGTAAATGAATAAATAGAGAAATAAATAAAATAATAGATAAATAAATAAGTAAATAGATAAATAAATAAAATAATAGATAAATAAATAGATAAGTAAATAGATAAATAAATAAAATAATAGATAAATAGATATATAAATAAATGAGTAAATAAATAAATGAATAAGTAAATAAATGAATGAATAAGTGAATGAATAAATGAATGAATGAATAAATAAATAAGTAAATAAATAAAATAAATAAATAAATAAACAAATAAACAAAAACAAACAAATAAAAATAAATAAATCTTATATATAAAAGTCAATGTGGCTATGTATGTATGTATGTATGTATGTATGTATGTATGTATGTATGTATGTATGTATGTATGTATGTATGTATGTATGTATGTATGTATGTATGTATGTATGTGTGTATGTATGTATGTGTGTATGTATGTATGCATGCATACATTTATGTATGTACTCTATACAAATCTACACGCTTTGACTGGTATTTGCCAAAGTTTCCACTTTTAACCTTCATAGCCAGAAGAAGAACATAGGCTACATTATGATGGTAGGGACTGGATTAATCTTGCTCAGGATAGGGACCGATGGTGGGCTTATGTGAGGGTGGCAATGAACCTCTGGGCTCTCTGAAAGCCATCTGTAAGTAACATTTCTGTAGTACAGCGTTATTTTAACAAGTTCTCCTTGTGAGTACGGACGGCTTACAGCAGAAATTTTGTGAAACGAGTCTGTCACAGAAGCTATGTTGACGTAACACGGAGGTCAGGCTATCGACTCCACCGTCTGTGATGTTTAATTCAGAATATGCGCTGAAGATCCGCGACTGATATTCTTCCACTTCACGAGTGCGTAGGCGCGCGGGGCCCTTCTCGGAATAGGAGATGAAGGGGTCGAACACTCAACACTCCGGCACGAACTCGAGTAAACCTGCTTAAGAGGACATCATTTACAGAACACCAGTTAGCAGCGACGCAACGCGTCACCATTCCGTTTCTCTGCCCTTCTTTTAGATTACTTTTACTTTCTATTATATGTAGCCTACTGTGCATACAATTTTCGCAGTTTACAGTATACCGTTTAAACTCTGTAGACCTATAATTTATCTCAAGAACCGTTTCTCAAAAGATACTAACTCGCTTATCTTATTTATCAATTGCCATTCGTATTTCACTGAACATTATTATCAAGCTGCGGATTTTTAGGCACTAAAATCAGTTTAAATAGACAGGCAAAATAGGCATTCAAAATTCTAAAATAGGCATTTCAAAAGACACTAACAATTTTTAATTCTTAATGGCTAACACGACAATAGCGTAGCATTATACACTACTTTCTATAGGATTGTCATTATGGCAGTGAACAACTAAATATTCCTCCAAATGTTGTAATGAGAACTGATGTTTTATTGTCTGTATGGGATCCAAACCAGTGGGAACGCAGTAATTTCAATATATATTTTCCAATCCGTGCTTCTCATGACTTTTGCTTTGACATGGCCTATCTCCACGGTATACTTGACGTATTACAGCAGAAAAGTCAACTCCATACTCAATTCACAAACTCACAAAACGGATACACAGTTTAAAAAAACTACTCATGTCAACTATCACAATGATTCAAGCGGCTTTGGAAATACATTTTTTTCTCATTCGTTTATTTTAAATTATTCGATTTCTCCGCGCTCTGATGGCAGTAAAACGTAACACACAGAATTATCGATAGTTATATCACTTCTCTCTGCTGGATAAAAAAGAAACAAATTACAGATTAAAAAAAAATATCGATAGAATGGTTAGTAAATTCAAATATAATATATAATACGGATATTTATGTAACTTTTAGGCATTTATAAGCAAATAAGCATTGACTAGTGAAATAGGCAATTATAGGCACTATAGAATTCGCATATAATACTCACAATGCCTTAAAATGGATATGTTACCTAAAATCTTCCGCCTTCAGGTTAAGGATTAAAATAGGCATATAGGCATAAATCCGCAGCTTAATTACTATAGTTCATGTGTGTTGTTGTTTAGTCAAATGTCCGAAGACAGGTCTGAACCTCACAAGTGATATCAAGCAGGCACCACTTATAAGGCAACTAGGCCAGGAGATAATGAGGTAGGGTGGCCAGTTCCTTCCCCCCTCCATTGCATACATCGCTGACTAGTTACATATCACACTAGTCAGACTTCAGATGCATACAAACAATTGTTCTTCCTCTGATATACAGGGTGTTTAAAAATACGGGGCATAATTTCAGGTATGTATTTCCCACATGTAGACAATCAAAATAGTTCATTACAACATGTGTCCGGAAATGCTTCATTTCCGAGTTATGGCCTTCACAACATTGAAATTCACCGGAACGTTTTCCTTTCCGCACGTCGTTGTCATTACAGAAGATGTTCAAAATTTCCACCTCCTGCTTGAATACAGACCTCACATCGATGTCTCATTGACCTGCGAACACGATCCCAAACTCCAGGAGTATTGCGTATGTCCTCAGAACATGCCACAATTCGATTCCGAAGGGATTCCAAATCAGGCACCAGAGACGAATAAACCAATGATTTTAAATGACCCCACAATTAGAAATCGTGAGGGTTCAGATCAGGTGAGCGTGGAGGCCAAGCAATTGGGCCACCTCTACCTATCCATCGATCAGGAAACCTTCGATCCAAGTACCGGCGAGCCGTACGACTGAAGTGTGCAGGAGCGCCATCATGCAAGAAGTGAATGTGTTGACGATTGATCAGTGGAGTGTCTTCTAAAACATGAGGTATGGTGTTTTCCAGGAAGTTTGTGTACGCCTGCCCCGCAAGTCTGTTTGATTTGAATACATGTCGCACAGTCTAACGCCTACACAACACAGAATGTAACCTTCGCCTCGGAATGAACTGTCAGAGTGCCCTCTTAATGCCTCCTTTGATGGCAACGACCTGCGGAAAGAAAAACGTTCCGGTGAATTTCAATGTTGTGAAGGCCATAACTCGGAAATAAAGCATTTCCGGACACATGTTGTAATGAACTATTTTGATTGTCTACATGTGGGAAATACATATCTGAAATTATGCCCCGTATTTTTGAAACACCCTGTATATCGTCAAGTGAGATGTACTGCCTGATAATAGATGTACATATCAGCCAGAACCTCAATCAAAGGTGGTGACGTCATATTGTCGAATAAATTGACTAGTAGGTACTTAATACTCGTGTGAACAAAATTCGGCCAACAGCTCAGTATAGAGCGCTATATGCATACAGACAGCACGTCGAGAACAACTTTTCCAGTAACAGCAATGCTGAAATTTTGCACTTCCGAGAAAATCTCGAAATATATTTTTCTCAGCATCACAATGCAAATAAGACGAAGACCATGGTAATAGGAAGAAAAGTAAAAAGATAAACTTGCGAATTCTAAATAAGACAATAGAGCAAGTGGACAGCTTCAAATACTTGGAATGTACTACAAGCTGAAAGAATAATGCTGAAATTGATCAGAAAGAGAAAAAGGAATTGGTTGGGTCACTGGCCGAGAAGAAACTGCCTACTGAAGGATGCACTGGAAGGAATGGTGAACGGGAGAAGAGTTCGGGGCAGAAGAAGATGTCAGATGATAGACGACATTAATAATAATAATAATAATAATAATAATAATAATAATAATAATGATTTATTTTAGCTGGCAGAGTTAAGGCCGTACTTCCACTCAACCAGCAAAAAGTATACATACATATGTATCAACTTACAAAGAATTCAACAATTTGATTTAGATAAGAGCTACATGTATACAAGTGTTATTTACGAATTAAACAACAAAATACTATGAACTATTAATGAAACACTGAAATACAAACTGTGTAGCAGAATTAAACTAAAATACATATAATGTTAGTATATTTCAAATAATATTAGATAATAGAAAGAGATTATTATGAGACAATTTTGAAAATACAGCACTATCAGGATGCATGTCTAAAGGAAGGAGTAACAATGTAGACAGTGATAGTTTAAGTCAGTATGACTGGAGTGAAATGCTAAGAAGGTTATCTTTTAAGCTGTTTTTAAAAGTGTTTATTGTCTTGCAGTCCCTAATACTTTGTGACAGGGAATTCCATTGTCGCGAGGTGGATACTGTAAAAGATGATGAATAACAAGATGTTCTATGAAGAGGTATACTTAACGCGCCACAGATAAGTGATCTGGTATTTACGTCGTGGTTAGAGTATAGATAAGAGAAACGAGACGAAAGGTATATGGATCATATGAAGAGACTAAGAGGAAGGCAGAAAATAAGATTGGAGAATGCTGAGTTTGCAGTGAAAGACCTGCCCTTCGGCAGAACACTGTGAATGAATGCATTTTTTGGAGTTCCGTAACAAGCTGTTTTTTTTTTTACGATGATGAGTTGTTAGCCCTTGCCCAACAGAAAATCATCACAATCCAGTTAACGACGGGGACTGAACCGAGTTCTTGGACTAGCACTGAACTACCGGAAGAGGATGTTTGTTACAGACTTCTTAGTATTAACGTCCAAATTACTTCGGAGTTACTCTTCTGTCGGGAACCCAACTCAGGCCCGCTGTATTTGTTATTCTCTATTGTGTTCGAACAGAAAATCCCTTCTTCACTTACTTATGGCTTTTAAGGAACCCGGAGGTTCATTGTCGCCCTCACACAAACCCGTTATCAGTCCCTATCCTGAGCAAGATTAATCCAGTCTCTACGATCATATCCCACCTCCCTTTACTGCTTGGTACAAAAGGCACGATTTGCTGGCAATCAGAAAAAGTTTGCTTGGTTCTTTGTCTGCTCTTATGAATATTGTATTCCGTGGCATTCTCTTTCGGATCGGTGTACACATCAGCTATTTTCTTGCCCCCAACACACCCCGCTTAGCCGTGTGTGGCGACATATGTAGGCACACAACAGCAAACTTTGTACGCATTCTGGTTTACTGCATGCGCCATTACATTCTGGAATATCCTGCAGAATGGGTGGTCCGAGGGCAGTTCTGCAATGCAGTTTCGTCCATCGTAGAATGGACAATTTTATTCGTACAGACTCTAGCAACAAAATCTTACGCATCAAGAATTTAAGAAGGTATTGTACTCGTAAAATGAATCAGTCGGAAATGGACAATTACATAATAGTAATATGCGTTACAAGAGCGGTATGTTGACGTTTTCATGGTCGAGGAAAAGATTGAAAAAGCGAAACGTAGTTGAGCTTTTTTAATTTCCCAGAACAGGCACTTGGTCAGTAATTGATTACTTGTAAATAGTTTCTTTAATCTATCACAAAATATTTCAATATTCAGTAATTTCATCACTATACAATTTTGTTATTCTAGATTTAATTTGTAATTCAGTAAATATAAAATATTCTTTGTTTCTCTATGATAAATTATCTAGCTTTAATTATTCAGGTAATCTTTTCGTACTTTGATTTTATTGTAATTGTAAATTTAATACTAATTGTAATATTATTTGTAATTGTAATTGTAAATTTAATACTAATTGTAATTTTATTATTGATATTGTAGTTGGAATCTCCTGGTAGAGGGGCAGAGAAGGCCTGACGGCCTTATCTCTACCAGGTTAAATAAATAAATACTAAATACTAATACATTATTTTGTGCGAAGATCGTTTATTACATACCTGAAAGACGAATTTCTAATTAGTTGCAATGAAATCTCCATCTTGGTTTCTGTTTAATGACGGCAACTTCGGAAAACCAATATCTTTCTTCAACATTGTTGCTATAAAATGTTTTCTGTGTTTACTATATTCCAGCAGGCCGTGATATACGTCTGTCTCCCCCCCCCAGTCTATAAATGCGAACTTAAAACAAACGGTAAGGTTATGTAATGATTTATTTTTAATTTTAATATTTTAACAATATTATTTATATAACATATTGCAGTAATAACATCGGCATATGGAATCTTGTTGATTTTTTCACGGCTTCCTTAATGTTACTTGTATCAGGAATGCATTAAGTTTCGTGGAGTAGTAGACTTTACTTAATTTTTGCAAATATTTAAAAACAATAATTAACATTGCAATGTAGGTGAAATTGCAGTGGTAAGTTTCCAATTTATAATTATTACTATGTTAAACGTCTCTAAAAATAATATGTTAAAAGCCTAAAGCAGTAAAATGAATGTCGCGCTTAAGCGGTAAGAAGAGGGAAATTGTTATGTGTGTTACGTTGGGAATACTGAATGTGGTATTTCACACTTACCGTGTATTGGTTCTGTGCGGAAAACAAGCAAATACGCACGATCTCGCACAAAATACTTATTTAAATAATAAACCAAATCAGCAACTTATATATTTTAAATACCATGTATAGCCTACCAAATACACTACATGAAAGTGTACTAAAAATGACAAGAACATAGATATAGCTAAAGACTATAGATTCTAATGACCTTTACTAAGAAGATTAAATTAATTTCTTGTCATAACACACTTCAACTGAAATTTTGCTCCAAAATCAACATTACTTACAAGACAGTATTTGTACACAAATTTCTGCGAAATTATATATGTCTATTTATTTAAATCATAGAATTTATAAATGAAGTAAAAAAAAAGAGCATTGCATACAATATTTCTGAGAAAGTCGCTGACGTCTCAAATACTTGTAACAGTTTACTGTTGTAATGTAAGATGTTTACAAAACTGATGTTACTGCACATGTCAACATATGGCACAAGAACCAAGGCAACACATATTCATATTTGATTCTAGCATTATCTGTCTAATGTAGTCGGCTTGTAAGACTTCGTAGGAACGGGCTATTCCATATGAAATCGATCAGTAAAAAACATCCCATTTTTTTATACTCTAATTTCTTTCCTACCTATACAAGATGCTGAGGGGAGTGCATTTGCAAAAATATACTATCGAAAGTCAAACGGTTTTCGTATTATTGAGCGACAAATTTTATAAAAACAAGCGTCTTTCAGCGCGCAGAACTCTGGAACCATTTACTGCAGATCATTGAACGAGAGCTTATTTTGAAGCTGACATTTGGTAGGTTATGATAAGAAGTAATCCTTATTTTTATTGTACACAGAGAGACAGATAATCTGATTTTACTTGCTTTTAGGCTTTTTGGCCATTTGTAAAAATGTAAAAAAATATTGAGAAAAAACCTTGCATTATTAAGAGGGATTCGGCATTGTTTGCTTAGTGGCTCGGCAATAAGTTTCGAGGGTATTAAATAAATTATTTTCACACGCCTAGACTTAAACGCGCAGTACCCCACGCACTGGCCGAGAGCTGAAGATAAGCGAGCGTTAGGCGTTATTTTACTCCTGTGTTTATGAAAACCTGTGATAAAGCTAGCACAGCCATGACTGCTAGACGACACATCACGTGTTTGTCTGCTGGCCTTGCTTGTCTCGGCTAAGCTCCCGTCTCACAGTCAGCTGGTTAGTTCACGCGCGTACTATTTATTTTCTTTATTTGATATTTTCAATACTTTCTTATAAACAGTGCACGAGTAAAAAGAATATGTGTTTATGTCTACTTTCAATGCGGAATCTAACTATATATTTTAAAAATATTTTTTCCTTGGCAAAGGCGTCTTAATGAGGAAAAATCTAAATTTCTCCATTTCCATAAAAAGTAAGAAAATCTTTTTATATGTCAATATAAACTTTAATTTCTCAGCGTCAAAATAAACCATGATTTTGATCATTGGGTGAAAGGGTTTCGGAGCTACAACAGTTTAAAGTTGCAAATTTTATGAAAATACGATACATTTAAATATTTTTAATTTAAACACTATGAAGTTCTGATGCCTCAAACTTTGCACAAAGCATTGTATCACAGTTCTCTACGTACAAAAAAAGTTTTATTGTATATATAATTTATTTCAAGAAATAGTCTGCCCAGGCATCCTGGGTTGCCAAAAACACAGAATAACACACATATAAGAATAGTAATGATTACAGTAAGATAGATGAGCCAAATTTAAATGTGAACTAGGAGCTTAAGTTTAAGAAATAATAAATTTGTACATATATTTGTAACAATCACACACTAACGAATAGAAAAGGGGGGGGGGTATTATGATATTCCGTATAAATGATTTTTCAGAATTGCCACAGACCCTTTAATGGTTGAAGTAATTATTTTTGGAATGATGTCATGGATTCCAAATGTTTTGATAGTAATTGTAAGGCCAATTTTCTCTATATTTCGGTCGATTTGAGATGGAATAGCTCATACATTGTTTAGAATTATTCACATCTAAAAAATATTGATGGATGTATAGATTATAGGCGCGGAGTAGGGCTTTCTACGCCATCTGGATGCTTGAATTTTGATGTGAGAGATGAATGAATTTCTCTAATTAGAGGACAGATTTATTTTATTTGCCGTAAATCTACGACACGAGACACACAGCTTCACTTCCCTTCCCAAAGAAGAAACAACATCGGGCGGATTTAAGCCCGTGAACTTTTCTAATTCAACGGCAAGGAGATAACTACCAGAAATAGTTTAAATTTGAGTTTTTGTAGGGAGTTTCATTCTGAGTGCTGTTACGTCTAGACCACCGCGTTCTGGAGCAAGACCACCACGACATAAGGGACCAGGAAGGCCTCTTCAGGCACAATTATACAATATCTCAATATCAAACTATGTAGCTATTACATTGGTGGTAGATAAACTGTTTAAGATTAATGGTGTACAAAACATCTCCATAATTAAAATGTAATATTATAAGTCATAAATTAAAATAATGTTAAAAAACCACGTAGTGTTGTAATTAAACTTCATAATATTCTGTGGAACTCTTGTTCAGTAGAGTCCAATGAGTGATGAATTATGTGTCGTTTGAACGTGGCAACTGTATAGATCACTATAAAACATCCTATGTTTGAAGCAGTTATGTAGACGTGAGACGACCTGCTGCTATTAGTACTGTAGCTAGTATCTGGCAACTGTATAGATCACTATAAAACATCCTATGTTTGAAGCAGTTATGTAGACGTGAGACGACCTGCTGCTATTAGTACTGTAGCTAGTACTAATAGCAGCAGGTCGTCTCACGTCTACATAACTGCTTCAAACATAGGATGTTTTATAGTGATCTATACAGTTGCCACGTTCAAACGACACATAAATCATCACTCATTGGACTCTACTGAACAAGAGTTTCACAGAATATTATGAAGTTTAATTACAACACTACGTGATTTTTAACATATTGTTTTATAGTGATCTATACAGTTGCCACGTTCAAACGACACATAATTCATCACTCATTGGACTCTACTGAACAAGAGTTTCACAGAATATTATCAAGTTTAATTACAACACTACGTGGTTTTTTAACATTATTTTAATTTATGACTTTTAATATTACATTTTAATTATGGAGATGTTTTGTACACCATTAATCTTAAACAGTTTATCTACCACCAATGTAATAGCTACACAGTTTGATACTGAGATATTGTATAATTGTGCCTGAAGATGCCTGAATGGGCGAAAACGTTTGCTATTTGTAGCTCATGTATATAAAACTTAATGACCATATAATATAAGTCATTATTTTACATTGATTTGTCATTTGACTGAGTAAGAAATATTATATTGTGTTTATCTGTATTAATTGACAATCTGAATATTTCCAATAAAAAAAATGCTTTCTAAGTTAAACATATTTTTTGTTAAAAGATAAAGAATGGGTGGTGATTCTTATAGCATTTCTGTTGCTGTTTTCAGATCTGTATTCAAAATTTGTCTATCACCCAGGATGTTTGAGTAATTATGTGAAATATACTTCAAACTTTTCTAGTATTGATACCTTGTAACATTTTACCTAAAATCATATTTATTTACCTAAAATGTGTGTGAAATAGATTTCAGGCTTTACTTCGCTTGAGCAACATCTCTTTTGAGTGTCCAGCAGTAGTCTGACAGAATATTCGGGCTCCATTTTTCTTGGTAGCGCCTTTCCATTTCAGAAAAATCCTGATGAAAACGCTCCCCATGTTCGTCGCTCACTATTCGAAGGTTTTGAGGAAAGAAAACAATAGAAGAGAATAAAAAAAGTTATTTTGAGAGATACACGACACCCCATCACGTTATAGTTCTGAATCAGCTCACTGACAAGGTCTCTGTAAGCTTCTGATCTGTGGTTCCAAGAAAGTAACAGTCTGTTGAATGATCCTAAGATTCCCGGTATATCATTGGAACTGGAAAAGACATATTATGACGGGATCCTTTTAGCTAACCTGTTAGGCTAATAGAGTTACATGGAGTACAACAGATCTCAGGGGCCCAGTTTCTGTCCACAGCCTAATATATACAGTCACGAAGCTTGAGTTGTGAGGGTGCTAGAAACAATAGACTGTGCCGGTACTATTTCGCATTGTCTGTAATGAGGCGATATTAGCGATCCTAGTGGTTAGCAACAATGTATGTATTCTAACAGTGATATTAATATTATTAAAGAATGGCTGGATGCTCACTTACTTTCTTTGAACGTTTCTAAAACAAAATTAATACCATTTTCATTAACATCACATGGCCTTGAGCAACTAGAAATAAATAATAATATAAGTATAACTATACATGATTGTAACCTACCTACTTGCTCATGTAACGCTTTGAGTATATCCTCACAAGTTAAATATTTAGGCATTATTATTGACCAACATTTAAAATGGGACAAGCATGTCTCCTTTCTGTGTAACAGATTGCGTAAAACAATCCACAAATTTTCCATTCTACGCTCTTATTTACCTGTTTATGTTCTGCGTACTGTGTACTTAGCTCTGTTTCAATCAATAATTCAGTATGGTATTTTAGGCTGGGGAGGAATGGCAAAATCGACTCTCCGTCCTTTAAATCTGCTCCAAAAAAGAATGATGAAAATTTGTCTATATAAACCTTTTGATTACCCAACAAAATTAATTTTTCAGGAATTTGGCGTATCAAATCTAGAACAAATTTATAAACAAAAATTGCTGACTTACTTCCATAAAAACCACAATAAATTTAAATTTGATCCTCATGAATACCAGACGAGACAAAACTACAGTTTCTTTCTAAATACTCCCAAATGCCACACAACTGCTGGATTAAAACACAGCAGAAATTTTGGACCCAAAATATATAATACATTAATTAGAGCTTACCCTGAGCTAAGTACACTTAACACACATAGATTTAAGAAACATATCAGATTAATTATTTAATTGTTTAAGCTAATTGAGTTAAAAATTGTTACTCTAATATTCATGTACTTCTGTATTTTCTATTTGTATATAGACCCTGTTATTACATGCTGTATGTATTTTACCATTTATTAATGTGATTGTGCTCAATGAACTTTCGTAATTTTGTGATATATTTTGTATAACTGATCTGAACTGCGCCCGAGCACGAGCTTCTGCTCTTTCGGGCTGCAATGCCTAATGTAGCTCAAGTGTATAGAATTAATAAATATTATTATTATTAAATATTATTATTATTAAATATTTACTACGTATTGAGCTTCATGACTGTATATACTAGACTGTGTTCTGTTCTCATCTATTTTGCAATCAAAAGAACACTCGTAAGCTCTTTTAAATATTTAAATAGTGTAGTAAAATTCATCTATGTGCTTCAAAGATTAACTAACCACAAACTTAATGAAAATTGTTTGTGATTTATACAGTATTTCGAGGTATGTTTCACTTTATAAGATACTTTTACCACACTTAAATTAGGACAAAGAAAACACGGGTTATGTAACTTGTTACATGATTGTATGTTCCAACTCAACTGAGAATTAATACTAACTCTCACAGTCATATGAGGAATAAAATTCATTTTTATGAATTCTGATTTCGCAGGCAACAGTGATCTAACGTTATAGGTCAATTGTTAAAGCAATAAAATTAAATATTTAAAATATTTTCTTTCCATTAGCATGTTGTGGACTGTATATAGCAACAAAATAAATAAATTTTTCTAAAATTTAAAAAAAATGGTGGGTGGTAGAAAATTGCGACCTCATTTTTCGAATCAGCAGATGACATTACATAAGAAACAGCAGAAAATGTACATTTAACAAAATCATTGTTGACCAGTGTAATAGTAGTACTGCTGTTACTACTGATAATAATAATAATAATAATAATAATAATAATAATAATAATAATAATAATAATAATAGTCTAATAGTAATCTTCGTCGTTAGCGGCTTGGAAACCTCCTTCTTTTCTTCTTATTCTTGTTCTTCTTCTTCTTATCTCCGTCTCTGCTCTTCACCGTCCCTTGTCGTCATCTTAGAACCTCTTACGGTTTATTTTCTTTTTCCAGAAACGTAGCCAAAAGTTAAGAACGGGGGGGGACAAGTTTTGGAGACCTAACTTGGAAAATTTGCCCATTACTTACATTGAACATATTACCGTATTTAAACGAGAATAATAATATTTTTTTAATACTCTGAAATTTAAAATCAATTTAGACTCCCAAAAGTTGTAAAGCAAAATCCATTCTCCGTCGTTGTAGAGCGAATAAACTGACACCGATCCTAAATAAATTACTTAATCTAGTTACCGATATTGTGCTGGGAACAGTAATTTTATAATTTCTTTTTAAATCACCGGACAACTTAAAACAACTTGCCAGCAGAAACATAAAAGATATTGGTCATTGCCGGTAGATACAAACAATATTTTTCTTTCAGTATCCCACTCGCAACGCCAATGGTGGATTGTTCTTCATGTTTTAAATCTAATGCAATTTAAAAATATTTCTTGAGAAATGAAGGGCGGTAGGGTTTAACTGGTAAGGTCCTTCCTGCCTACACCACTGCCTCTTGCTACCCTCTCTCAACGTCCTTTTATCGGTTTCGGTTGTCCTCCACCTTTCCATTACTTCTTTCTTTTCGCCTCTCGTTTTCCCCTTCCTCTCCTCTTCCTCCTCCTTCTTACCTTAGTCATAGTTGCGCTTTAACTGTGTTGACGGTTATCAATAACCGAGATAATATAAATCGAATCGAGATTTTATTGACAAGCAAAAATATCTTTGGCACAACCGTTCCTATAGATTATCCTTCACTATGACAAAGTATGAAAGAAATTTATATGGATGGCGCTGTGACATACACGGCGATCCCCGAAGATAAATGTGCACAGGTTTCCGTGCCAACGGTCTCGAGTTTAAGACCAGCTGGCTCTCATGGCGCCTCGTACAACAAATTGCGGTTCTCTCCGTCGTCCATCGCTCAATCACGTCGCGATCGATTAAATTCCTCGTCATGAATACACGGACACTTCTTCACATTGTCAGACTGGCAGAGGCCAAGGATGTCGTCAAGTAATTATTGAGTTCGCTCCACTTTCGTCTCCGGGGAACGGAGTAGCTGCAGTGCGATATGATTACAATACAACCTTCGTGAAGCAGGTATTTCAGACACATTGCTGCGCACGTAGTGAAACTTTGCAGTTCGTGAGCTGTCACTGTGACATTGCGACAAACCATGCATCACTGCTGAGGATCTTATTTTTACAACTTAGTGTTTTCAAACAATAATTATTTTTACCAAAATAAACCTTGAACCTTTTTTAAAGAATATTGAGATTAACATTAAAATGTCTCTGGGAAATTTACTCATATAGGAATTACTAGAATGATCTGCAATAATAATAATAATAATAATAATAATAATAATAATAATAATAATAATAATAATAATAATAATAATAGCAATAAGTTATTTATTAATTAATATCTATGTGCTGGTCAACAGCCGTTGGACAATTAGAGTCGAGCACAGTAATATGATAAAAACAACAAATACAATAATAATAATAATATATTTATTTAATTATTTATTTATATTTAATATGCTCTACAACAGCCAGTGGAAAATTACAGTTCAGCACAAAGAATATAACAAAAACATAATACAAAAATAAAATAATAATAATAATAATATATTTATTTAATTATTTATTTATTTATATTTAATATGCTGTATAACAGCCAGTGGAAAATTACAGTTCAGCACAAAGAATATAACAAAAACATAATACAAAAATAAAATAATAATAATAATAGTAATAAACATGATAATAATAATAAAAGTAATAATAATAACAATAATAATAAGAAAAATAATAACAATAATAAAATAATAACAATAATAATAAAAATAATAATACAAATAATAATGATGATAAAAATAATAATAAAAATAAAAATAATAATAATAATAATAATTACAATAAGTTATTTATTTATTTATTAATATCTATGTGCTGGTCAACAGCCGTTGGACAATTAGAGTCTAGCACAGTAATATGATAAAAACAACAAGTACAATAATAATAATAATAATAATAATAATAATAATAATAATAATGGTTGGAGACCGGAGGGAAACAGATCTTTGTGGAGGACGAGACGTAGATGGGAGGATAATATATATATATATATATATATATATATATATATATATATATGAGATTTGTTGGATGATCGAAATGCTTATTTCAACAAATTTTAATAAGAATTCTCTTATGAAGTAGATTTATGGGGAAGAGAACAGATTTTATTATATCAACCAAACCTATTATTCTAATTATTATTGTTATTATTTATAAATCTGTGAGCAGAGTAATGTTCCTTGATTTTAGTCTTCTTCTTCTCCTTAATTTAACCTCTCCCTTTTTTTGGTTCATTTACACGACCCACGCCATCCGGGCCTTACAGGGCCGCGACCTGTCGGGAGAGGAATTAAGCTATGGATCACATACATACTTTTTTTGACCACACAAGGACATGGAGGGCCTCCCGGGATGAGGGATCAGCTCAATGCCAGGGCCACCTCCGATACAACACAAACATTTAAGACATTACACAGCATTCACTCACACATATGAAAGGATTAAGGAAAGGATCGCCGTCCATGGCCGGACTTTCAAGAGGTACAATGCCTGGAAATAACTGAGGAAATGATTTTAGTCAATTGTACAAAATATAGGCTAATACACTTAAATGAACACATGACTACTTACAAATGTCTGTAGAGAACCCGGAGGTTCAATGGCGCCCTCATATATTAAGCTCGCCATCGGTTCCTATCTTGAGGAAGATTAACCCAACATGATTACGAGAATAAGTTAAATACTTGTATCATTTCAGATTAAAAACGCATCAATGGATAAAAAGCCCTGTCAGTCAACCAACCAGAAATTCGTTGATGAAAAACGTTCCTGTCTAAATGAAGTAATTCTTTAGGAAATGTTATTAAATACATCCATTTCATTCAGTGTTCTCCCCATACTTCCACGGAATAGCTGCCCAGGAGGGGCAAGATTATTCATGTATCATCCATTCTCAGGAATTATCGCTGTATTTATTTATGTACAGATGGAAAGCATCTGCCAATTGAATTCCGACGTAGGAGTTTCGTGGCATGCAGACTGTTCTGTCGTTCCACGAAGACTATTCCTGCCAGCGTTGGCATGACAATGCAGTCATGGTAACAATCTTAATTTCCAAATTGTTTACAGTACCTCTGCCAGATTAGTGGCTCTTTCTCTTGTAGCATGTTTCTGCATTGAGTTCAGATATTCATTCATTCATTCATACTATCCCGATCAAGAGCAGGTCTTTCACTGCAAACCCAGTATTCTCCAGTCTTTCCTATTTTCTGCCTTCCTCTTAGTCTCCGCATATGAAGCATCTATATATATAATTTGAACTGGTAATGGAAATTACGGGAAAACGGCTGAACGGATTTTAATGAGTGACCCCTCATTTTCATGCCTGGCGTCCAAAGTTTTTCGGAAAAGTAGTAGTTTTCACTGAAATGTCAATTTTCCTACATAGTTTTCCTATTTTCCAAAATCCATCTGTTATCAGTTTTGAGAACTAATTTTACTGAATCACGGCCGACTTGATTGAATTTCAGAACAAAACACACACTACAATAAACAATAGGCTATTACACGAAGGCCATGACCTGCAGGATTGCCGACATATTTAGAGCTCAATTCAATTTGTTATTAAAAACTGATTCTGCAGTGTATAATTTTTTGAGTACAGCTGTGTATTCGATAATCAAATTTACGAAACTTCAGGTGGTTTGATGACATTATTACCATTAGAAATTAAATATTATTATAGTTAATATCATGATGCCTCTATTTTTCATTAGGCCTAATTGTACATAATATTGATGCTATATTGATGGTTATGTAAGTAAATGTAGAGAATATCTTAATTTAGATCTTCATTTCTATAATTTACTGAGTGACTGTTATATATAACTACAAAACTTAAGTAAGATAATAATATTGTTATTAAAAATCAAATATTTTTATACTTATTAACCCAGTGGGGTTGGGTCTTTTTCATATACTTAATGGCGGTGTAGTGTAGATATTGATATGTGTCATTGTCTTCAGTATTGGCTCGAGAGAGCGCAAACATTACAGTTCCTAAGAAAAGATAAAAAGGTATTACTTACTGATAATATAAGAGGCCTAGAAAATTTTGTAGTCTCCAGATCATTTCAGCAAGATCTCTTAGCAGGATAAAATGATTTTACGCTCTACATTTCAAGTTCTACATGCAGCAGCTATACGAAAATGCTATTGTTCGAAAGCTTAGCAAACCTGACATTTTTTTATCTTTTGCCTACAATCCACAATGACCTGAAATAGCTACTACTATTGTCCTGACATTGATACTTGCGTTTTCGCGTTGAAACTCAAAAACTGAAGTTGGATAGGTTCAAGAAAAAGTATTTGGCCTAAAAAAATCCACTCAGAGGGAGTATGTATGTATTATTATTATTATGGAAGCAAATAACTATCAAAAAGACAAGTATTCTTAATTGAAAATAAATCTGAAAAATTTTTATTTGAACGTCTAACGAACTTAGTTTGCAGCAGCATTTGCTGCACAAGCCACTAGTATATATTAATGTCGTCTATCATCTGATATCTTTTTCTGCCCCGAACTCTTCTCCCGTTTTCAATGTAGATATGGAGAAGGATGGAACGTGTGAAATGGACAGACAGAATAAGAAATGAAGTTGTGTTGGAAAGAGTGGGAGAAGAAAGAATGATGCTGAAACTGATCAGGAAGAGCAAAAGATTTGGCTGGGTCATTGGTTGAGAAGAAACTGCCTTCTGAAGGATGCACTGGAAGTTCAGATACAGGGACATCATTTTATTTTTACTAATATTTCTAATATTAACCTGGATATACCTTTGGATTAACGGTTGAGAACCGGAACACCTTTTGCAACCCCCTTCCACGATTGAAGTTCGATGATACTGGCGTAAAATACATGCATCACAGTTCTCTGCGTACAAAAAAGTTTCATTGTATTTAGAAATTGTAACGTCTATTTTCTCTATATTTCGGTCGATTTGAGATGGAATAGCTCATATTTGTAATAAATAAATAGTTGCCATTATTAAAGTTACAACCTGTGTATTACAATTTTTATGATAATTGTTTGATATTACTGTACATGAGTGAAGTTGTATATACACTGCACTGTGTATTCTCAATGTTCTTCACTGCTTTTGTGTTAACATGACATGTCATCATGTGCGGAAGAGAAAATCTAAGCCTACTTATTTCAAATCATGTAACTGTCACGATCAATGTTAAGATAAGGTAACAATCATATATGTACATTTCCATTATGCTTTATGGTTGCCCTAATGATGATGGGGAACAGCTGATGGTTGTAACTGTCATAAAGTTGTTTGCTATGAAATGATAGTCTATGATAATGGCGCTGCTAGTAATAGTTGACATCGCTAGATGATTATTGAAGTGTTGTCAAATACGGTTGTGGTTATAAAGTGGTGCTGGAGATGGTGATAGAGAATCATTCATTTTCGGTAAGGAAGTTCGTAACTTCAGACTCGTATCTCTCCAATGTTCCACAATCTGTATTGTTTCTATAAGCATATGCAAAACAAAACAGCTTTCATTAAGAAAATGCCATTATGGTCGTAGTAATACACGTGCCGTGCACACGCTGTAAGTGCTGTCGTGTCGATGTTTCAGATCTGTGTCGATGTTATCACGACCGTGATGGCAATTTATGGGCGTCAGTGTGACTGCAGCACACGTCAGATATGTCTTTTTCTTCACGTTGGGTGATGCAGACATAGGCTAATGATTTGCGTAATTAAAGACGGATTCATTTTCGGAACCTCCTGGCTTAGGTGATTTAACACTTGTTTGAAATCACTCTCTTCTTTAGACTGGTCATGAAAAATATAGCAGCCATCAGCCCAGTCGGCTAAGGCGCTTGCCTGCCGATCCGGAGTTCTATTCTCGCTTGGGATGATTACCGAGGTTTTCCCAACCGTAAGGCGAATGTTAGGTAATCTATGGCGAATCCTCGGCCCCATCTCGCCAAACACCATCTAGCTATCACCAATACCATCGTCGCTAAATAATCTAGCAAGTAGTTGATACAGCCTTGTTAAATAACCAAATAAAAAAAATAGTGCAATCTATATAACGTCATCCTTGTGCCTGTACGAGTATATTAATTTTTTTGAAATTTAAAATATCTTTATGCTCGACCATGCCGAAATGTAGTAATTATACACCTGGTAGCAGCCCTTTAATGGACCTCATCAAAGTACACCTATTAATTAAAATTCAGGTGTTCCACCAATCAGAAAATACCATTGCAGCAATATGAAAGCGCAAGTATCGATTATTCTCGGATATGCAATCGAAAGACAACAATAAATCAATAAATCACCTATATTTGAAATAAAGTCAGTTCTGTTACTATAATAATTAGCATTAATTGTAAATAATATTCAAATAAATTTAATTTGTCATCTCGTTTTTCAATGTCTAATTCAATTTCAAGGTTATATCAAGATTAATGTTTATTTTACTCTCTACGTTATATCAAGGTCAATGACATTTCTTTCCCGGAAAAATCAATATTTTCGCGTCTGCGCACATCTCACAATTTACGAGATATTGCACAAGGTCAATTCCGCTCCTCAGTCAGATAAGAATAACATGAATACTTATGAATAATTTCAAGTTAGAAATATGGTCGAGCATAAAAAGTCGTATGAAACTTGACTATAATGGTAATTAAAACGCTCGTATGAAAATTATGGAACTCGCTTGCGCTCGTTTCATAAACATACTCGCGTCTTAATTACTACCATTATAGGCTCGTTGCATAATGGACTATTTTAAAGGCGGAAATCAGTGGTGACACACTGGAGAGTTTTGGATTGCACTTTTTCATCACTAACGACATAATTATAGAGATCACATCAGAAAATAAACTACAGCATATTTTACTCGTACCCTACTTTCATTCTTCAGACTGAATTTTTCACGTCCACAGAAAATACGAAGTATTGGCATACAGTATATGGAAAGGGAAAAGAGAAGGAAGCAATAGGAAGGACGATGGGAAGAAGGTGCGATGAATAGTAGCAGGTATACAGCGTACGGATAGAACCAACGAAGATGCGGAGTCGAGAAGGAGGAAAAGAGACAAAGGGAGCAAAAGGAACGAAGAAGTGGGAAAGGGACGAAGAGGTGGAAAAGGGACGAAGGGGAGGCAAAAGGGACGAAGAGGTGAAAAAGGGACGAAGGGGAGGTAAAAGGAACGAAGAGGTGGAAAAGGGACGAAGAGGTGGAAAAGGGACGAAGGGGAGGCAAAAGAAACGAAGAGGTGGAAAAGGGACGAAGAGACGTAAAACGGACGAAGATGTGGAAAAGGGACGAAGATGTGGAAAAGGGACGAAGATGTGGAAAAGGGACGAAGAGGAGTCAAAAGGAACGAAGAGGTGGGAAAGGGACGAAAAGATAGAAAAGGGACGAAGATGTGGAAAAGGGACGAAGATGTGGAAAAGGGACAAAGAGAAGTCAAAAGGAACGAAGAGGTGGGAAATGGACGAAGAGGTGGGAAATGGACGAAGAGGAGTCAAAAGGGACGAAGAGGTGGAAAAGGGACGAAGAGGTGGAAAAGAGACGAAGAGGTGGAAAAGAGACGAAGATATGGTAGAGGAAAATAGGCGAAAGGGAAGAAAAGGGATGAATGGGAGAGAAAGTGGAGGAACAGGGACATTCAGAAGAAGGAGAAAGTAGGAAGGAAAATAGACAAAGAGGAGGAAAAGGGAGGAAGGGGCGGAAAGGTTACGAACAGAAGGAAAAAGAGACGAAGGAATGAAACGGGACAGATGAGAGGAAAGTAGACCAAGGAGAGGAACGCAGATATAGAAGAGGAACGTAGACAAAGTCTAGGAAAGAAGGCAAGAAAGAAGATAGACAAAGAAGAGGAAAGTAGACTAAGATGAGGAAAAGAGGCGAAGGGGAGGAAAAGAGCCAAGTAGGAGAGAAAGAGACAAGATGAGGAATAATTAGGAATGGCTGGGGATGGACGAAGAAATGGTGTAGGGGTAGAAACGAAGAAAATGTAAAAAGGGGAAGGAGAAGGAAAAAAGAGCAGTGAGATTTTCTTTTCAATGTTATAAAAAAACTTGAAAGAAAGTACACCTATTAATTAATTAATTAATTAATTAATTCATTCATTCATTCATTCAGTCAGTGTTCTGCCCAAGGGCAGGTCTTTCACTGCAATCCCAGCTTTCTCCAATCTTTCCTTTCCCTGCCTTCCTCTTAGTCTCCGCATGTAATCTATATATCTTAATATCGTCTACCATCTGATATCTTCTTATGCCTCGAACTCTTCTCCCATTCACCATTCCTTCCAGTGCATCCTTCAGTAGGCCAGTGACCCAGCCAATTCCTTTTCCTCTTCCTGATCACTTTCAGCATCATTCTTTTTTTCACACACTCTTTCCAACACAGCTTCGTTTCTTATTCTGTCTGTCCACACGTTCCATTCTTCTTCATATCCACATTTCAATTGCTTCTAGTCATTTCTCTTCACTTCGTCGTAATGTCCATGTTTCTGCCCCATACAATGCCACACTCCACACAAAGCACTTCACTACTCTCTTCCTTAGTTCTTTCTGCAGAGGTCCGCAGAAGATACTACTTTTTCTCTTAAAAGCTTCCTTTGCCATTGTTATCCTCCTTTTGACTTCTTGGCTGCAGCTCATGTTACTGCTTATAGTACACCCCAAGTGTCTGAAGCTGTGCACTTGCAAGTATAAAGGTATATAACATAACGGATTGGCTGTCATTAGAATTTGATGCTGACATTTTTCACATAAATAAACCACAAAGTCTTATGGATAAAGTTTCAGCAGCTTCAAGCGTCCTCAGTTTCGAAAAATTCGAAAAATCGAAAGAGAATTGGGAGGACAATTTAAAAGGTACGCAAAACGCGTCCTTGCAAGGGGTTGGGGGCTGTAGAAAACTAAATATGTGAGCTCCAAGCCTGTTGGGCACTAGTCTCACTCCGGGTTACGGTGCTCTAGAAAATTTTGAAGGGGAAGCCGAAATTGGACGTAACCTCTTAGGTACCACATACGCGAGGGGGGGACGGAGATTTGATCAAGTGATCACGGAATGGGGCGAGGAGGAGATGGCTGGTGTTTGCCGTTAGGATGGCAAGACGCTGTCATCTGTTGTTCGATGACAAGGCATGTGAAGGCCGTCGGAAGAAGCGCCGTGAAATCTAAATCTGTAATTTGAGAGGTCCCTGTCCTTTCAAATTGCGACTAATTGAGTGACCTCGTACATTTAATAGACAATTTATAGGTTCTGAACTAGGGCATACGTCGTTTACAAGAAAAGGGGAATATATATGGGGAAGGGCATATAGGTCCGTGGCCCATTTCTTATAGGGCTCATCCCGACATTTGTCTTACGCCTTAGGAAAACCACGGAATACCTTAGGCAGGATGAGTTGTCTCATATATAAGAGACTAGCCAATTTGGCTATTATGTAGGAGGTGATTGTTGTCATGAGCCTTGTTGAATCGTCTCAATTTAGAGACCAGGTCCTCAGTTTAGCGCAGCCTAGATGTTTAACTGAACACAGGAAAACAAACTGTAATTCGGTGTGGAATTTACAGCACAATAACCCGCACCGTTTGCCGCATGAGGACAGATGACATCTTCAGGTGTGCGGCAGCCATTTTGAATACGTTTTGCATTAATAATGAACTTGACACTACTGACCCAGAGCGAAATGATTCACTCACCGCCAAAAACTGACTCGGAGGCTCTTAATAGAAATCACTTAGAATTCACTTCGCTCGCTAAGTACTGTTACTTGAGTCGCTTATGATGCAGATTGCTTCATTTAGTTCATGGTCACGTGGGAGGCGAGAGGTGAAATGTGGGTCGATCGTGACCTTTCGCCTCCTGAGGTGTGTTAACGTGACCATATTGCCTATAGCACAGTGAAATAGCCAGCCCCCGCTGATCTTTTCTCGTTATTCCTTTGATTGTGTTTTCTTTTGGAGGATAAGGCTAGCAGTAAAAATAAAGTACGTGTCTCAGCGATGCAAAATAAGATTATGATATAACAAATAATTTCGAGTGAGTAGCTAATCTTTTTACCTCCGCCCACTACCCTTGAAGAAAACTCTACTCCAGCTAATGGATTTTGACGGAAATGAATTACTTGGGCTTTTACGAGAACGCAGCTATAGAACTGAACTGCGACAACGAAAGTCACATCTGCGACGAATAGAGATTATACACGCTGGATAAATATGGGAGAGAAAGGGAAATTTGTTATAAAAGCAGTTGCATAAGGCAATAAGAACCAGCTTTTATTAAATCTGCATCTACGAGGACAAGTGATCGCCACAAAAAGCAAGGATTAAAATTACAGACGTCAACATCACACTGATCAAGGAACTATTTATTTCTAACATAAGGAACATTAATTTTAATCGATCTTCGGCTCGTGTACTATTCAAAATATTATGTGAATTGAATGAGGAAAGTCTCTTAATAAAATAATTGCCATAATAAATTATAGTTTGTTAATTCCAAGTACAGTACCTTTACTCAGAGTCTTGATTACTATCAGCTTCCTGCAATTATTCTTCCTCTCCTCTCATCTTCCTCCCATTCCTCTTTCTTCTACCTCTTCTACCACTCCGCACATACTGTTTCTCCCACTCATTTCTTCTTTTTCTCCTTCTTCTTCTTCCACTGCTTTCATATTCTTCCTCCTACTCTTTTCTTTTTCTTCTACTTCTACCACTCTTCTCATATTATTCCTCCCACTATCTTTTCTTCTTCTTCTTCTTCTACCACTCTGCTCATATTCTTCCTCCCACTCTCTTTTCTTCTACTTCTACCACTCTGCTCATATTCTTCCTCCCACTCTCTTTTCTTCTACTTCTACCACTCCGCTCATATTCTTCCTCCCACTCTCTTTTCTTCTACTTCTACCACTCCGCTCATATTCTTCCACCCACTCTTTTTTCTTCTACTTCTACCACTCCGCTCATATTCTTCCTCCTACTCTCTTTTCTTTTTCTTGTACTTCTACCACTCCGCTCATATTCTTCCTCCTCTCTTTTCTTTTTCTTCTACTTCTACCACTCCGCTCATATTCTTCCTCCTCTCTTTTCTTTTTCTTCTACTTCTACCACTCCGCTCATATTCTTCCTCCTCTCTTTTCTTTTTCTTCTACTTCTACCACTCCTCTCATATTCTTCCTCCCACTCTCTTTTCTTCTTCTTCTACCACTCCGCTCATATTCTTCCTCCCACTCTCTTTTCTTCTTCTCCTTCTTCCTCTTCGTCTACCACTCCGCTCAGATTCTTCCTCCCACTCTCTTTTCTTCTTCTTCTACCACTCCGCTCATATTCTTCCTCCTACTCTCTTTTCTTCTTCTTCTACCACTCCGCTCATATTCTTCCCCCCACTCTCTTTTCTTCTTCTCCTTCTTCCTCTTCGTCTACCACTCCTCTCATATTCTTCCTCCCACTCTCTTTTCTTCTTCTTCTACCACTCCGCTCATATTCTTCCTCCTACTCTCTTTTCTTCTTCTTCTACCACTCCGCTCATATTCTTCCTCCCACTCTCTTTCCTTCTTCTTCTTCTTCTACCACTTCGCTCATATTCTTCCTCACACTCTCTTTTCTCCTACTTCTACCACTCCGCTCATATTCTTCCTCCCACTCCATTTTCTTCTATCACTCCTCCCATATTCTTCTTTTATAGGATTGAAGGAGTTTGAAGTATTAAATATGCTATTCACATACTTTTGCATTTTTGTATGTTTGTGTACTTTCATCAATTTCGTGGCTTAAATAGGCCTATACATTTCAAGTTCTTTATAAGGTAAAAAAAAAAAAAATCCTTCTCCTTCTTCACCTAGAAAACCTTTTAAGGAGACTATTACTTTTAGTAAGTCATACTACTATTGAGAAATAAAACGGTACGGAACGATGTGTTTCAACCAATCATGGCTGCTTATCCTATAATTTTTATCACCTTCCTAGTAATTGTTTTTTATCACCTTCCTAGCTCATCATAACACACTACTACCATCTAGCGGAATATTTGTAGATGGATGGATAGATAGACAGACAGACAGATAGATAGATAATTAAATTAAGTGGCTTTATTTTAAATGCGTATTAGTTTGGTGAAATGCAAACGAATTAAATATGATTTAACTTCAGTATTTAAGTTAAATTTGAATTAATTAGGGCCTAATTGTGGATTAATAACATGTTGATGAAATCGGTCCTTAACTTTAATTGTAATCGAATCTCAACTAAGTATGTCAAGATATTTGAAGTCGGAAAGGGATTACCGTTTTTCTACACCTTCGTAAACGATTCGCCTCACTGTGCCACAGTCATACTGAACCAGACAATCCACTAATTAGCCTAGAAACGGGATATCGCCGTCTGAAAAGTCAGCACCCAACACTTAACAGGCCGACGTTTCCTTCAACGCAGTAACTGTGTTTTAATTGATGCGTTGAGTTGTGATGAAGGTTAACAGTTACACGTTCTGCTTAAACATTCCCTACTCTTTCACGAAACTGTCGCTTCTGTACAGCTACGAGCGCTAAAGTGTGCTGGAGTCCTGTAGTACCGGTTCTCCACCCGTGACTCCTGAGGATTGCTCCAAGGTTTGTAGTCAAAGCGTCAGCACCAATTTTACACAACTGCCGTAAGCTGTTTGGTTAACGTTTTATTCTTTCAGCGTGGTGGGATCTGAGGTTGCTTAATATGAAACAGTGACATTGCAACATTGTAAGCTCACGTACGGCAAAACGATTAAGTAAGCATTACATTTACTAGGCCGTTCTCCAGAACGCTATCGGTTCGCCCCCCCCTTTTTGGACAATAATAATAATAATAATAATAATAATAATAATAATAATAATAGTTATGAATGTCTACACCTGTGGAGTAACGGTTAGCACGGCACGCGAAACCAGATGGCCCGAGTTCGAATCCCGGTCGGGGAAAGTTACCTGGTTGAGGTTTTTTCCGGGGTTTTCCCTCAACCCAATTTGAGTAAAATGCTGGGTAACTTTCGGTGCTGGACCCAGGACTCATTTCACCGGCATTATCACCTTCATATCATTCAGACGCTAAATAACCTGAGATGTTGATACAGCGTCGTAAAATAACCTACTTAAAATAGTTAGGAAGTCCATGCTATCCACCGCTGTGGAGTAACGGTTAGCATGTGAATCCGACGCTGATAGGCGGACCATCCTTTCTGGGCTCTGCAGGTGAGGTCCCATCATCTATTGATGAACCCGAACCCAGAGCACGAAGCCCCAAGCCCTTAGAACCTAGATCAACATCGGAAACGCCCAGTGGCGCCAACTTTTTAAAAACATTGGGTGGGCTGAAACACTTGATCATAATTTCCCAAAAGAATCTCATAAATCCTACCTTTAATATTATTTTTCGTAATACTGGTTTGACTACGGATAGTTCAGGCCTATACAATATAGGGTAAAGGTGCCTAATTCCGTGATAACTCTAATCCCGTGATAAAATTTCAATTGACTGCCATGGAGTTGTGATCTCTGACTTTTAAGTTTTTGAAATACCTAACAGATGCCAGGAGATGTCTTCTTTTCAATTCTATTGACTACCCGCCTTTTGAATAGAAGTAGTCGACTGCAGAAGTTTTTGTTCAGTGAAAGGTGGTTGACCAGTAAGTTTTTCTTTCTCTTGTGACCGCTCCTGAAGAAACATTTTATATTTGAGGTAAGCATTAATACAGCATTATAAAAATGATATATTACTGTAGATTATAGTCAGCTGAATCAATGTGTATGATTATTTAAACATTGTGAGACAATAACAATGCTACAGGAGCTTTCCCATTTTCGGATTTATTTTCATATTTCTCCTTCCTGGCTCACTCGACCAGTGATGCCAACGCTAAATTGTGAAAATTAATGTCTATGAAAGAAAATAGTTCGTGGAAGTAATAAAAGAATTAAGTTATAGAAAACATAAATTATAATTATAATAAAACAGTAGGGCATATATTTAACTTAATTACTGCTGTTTTAGGACTGTAAATAATGAGAAATAATCTATATATATAATTTGAACTGGTAATGGAAATTACGGGAAAACGGCTGAACGGATTTTAATGAGTGACCCCTCATTTTCATGCCTGGCATCCAAAGTTTTTCGGAAAAGTAGTAGTTTTCAGTGAAATGTCAATTTTACTACATAATTTCCCTATTTTCCAAAATCAATCTGTTGTCAGTTTTGAGATCTAATTTTATTGAATCAAGGCCGACTTGATTGAATTTCAGAACAAAACACACACTGCAATAAACAATAGGCTATTACACGAAGGCCATGACCTGCAGGATTGCCGACATATTTAGAGCTCAATTCAATTTGTTATTAAAAACTGATTCTGCAGTGTATAATTTTCTGAGTACAGCTGTGTATTGGATATTCAAATCTACGAAACTTGAGGTCGTTTGACGACATTATTAACATTAGAAATTAAATATTATTATAGTTAATATCATGATGTGTCTATTTTTCATTAATTGTACATAATATTGATGCTATATTGATGACATGAAAGTGAAACGTTTTGAGGTTATGTAAGTAAATGTAGAGAATATCTTAATTTAGATCTTCATTTCTATAATTTACTGAGTGGCTGCTATATATAACTACAAAACTTAAGTAAGATAATAATATTGTTATTAAAAATCAAATATTTTTATACTTATTAACCCAGTGGGGTTGGGTCTTTTTCATATACTTAATGGCGGTGTAGTGTAGATATTGATATGTGTCATTGTCTTCAGTATTGGCTCGAGAGAGCGCAAAAATTACAGTTCCTAAGGAAAGATCAAAAGGTATTACTTACTGATAAAATAAGAGGCCTAGAAAATTTTGTAGTCTCCAGATCATTTCAGCAAGATCTTTTAGTAGGATAAAATGATTTTACGCTCTACATTTCAAGTTCTACATGCAGCAGCTATACGAAAATGCTATTGTTCGAAAGCTTAGCAAACCTGACATTTTTTTATCTTTTGCCTACAATCCACAATGACCTGAAATAGCTACTGCTATCGTCCTGACATTGAGACTTCCGTTTTCGCGTTGAAACTCAAAAACTGAAGTTGGATAGGTTCAAGAAAAAGCATTTGGCCTAAAAAATCCATTCAGAGGGAGTATGTTTCATTATTATGGAAGCAAATAACTTTCAAAAAGACAAGTATTCTTCATTGAAAATAAATCTGAAACATTTTTATTTGAACGTCTAACGAACTTAGTTTACAGCAGTATTTGCTGCACAAGCCACTAGTTGTGTTATAATTCAATTTATTCAAATTTAATTTTGTATTGAATTTAACATTCAGTTCATTTTGTTTATAATATATTAATATGTAATATGTATTCCTGTAGTTACACAAGTAATTTATATGAAATATGTCATTTAGGCCCCTTTTTATGTGTTGCAATTTCTTGCTTAATCCATATTAAAACAATATACCATGACTTTAAAGTGTTTTTCCAAATACACGTTTGTTTTCTGAGCAGTTAATGAGGGTTATTTTAGTATCACGGAATTAGGAAACCACTATCACGGAATGTGGATTTAGGAGCCACTGTATAACAATGAAGAACCACATGTTATATATCAAACTTGTGAAACTGTTGGCACTGAATGTTGTAAAAACTGTAGCTAAGGGTCCAAATAACGTCATTTAGGTGTTATTTGAAAAATTTTAGTACAAGTTTGGCATAAATATAGACTTTATTAAATATGTCACGGAATTAGGAAACCTAACCCCTACTGTAGAATGCTAAAAATAACAAAATGGAGATCTAAGAACGAGTTTGTAATGTATATAGTTAGTATAAGGTCCAGGGGCTATGTTCCATTTACTTGTAGGTAACATTCTTTTGGATTTTATGTGAATACCAATTTGTTCCTCCATACTAATACAACAAATCTCAGCATTATCTTGCGCATAGCTGTTCTGCGCAATTATTCATTTCTAGTAATTAAATAGAACGTTACAATTATTAACCACTAGCCGTACCCGTGCGCTCCGCTGCACCCGTTAGAAATAAATATAAAGTAATTACATAATTAAAATAGGACATTTGATCCAGGGAACATTCGTGATTGATAGAAGGATAAATCGTTTAATATGTTACTTAATTTAAATTGCATCCAAATAATTAAAATGCTATCATTTTGCTCCAGAGACACTCATTTGGTGCAATGACAATTCCTTTAACACGTTTCTTAATTGTTATTACATGCAACCATAGCTTAATGAAGATTGACATCATTTAGATTTAATGTGTATATTTTATTTTACTTGTTATAGGTTTCCATTGAATTATGGTAATAACTTAATTTTAACCCTTGTTTTCTACGTATTCAGTAAATGGCGCTTGGCCCACTATGGTTCTAAACTCTTCAAATAACTTAAATTATATTATATAATATTACATATTATATTATATTATATTATATCAGAAGTTACTGTAATAACATTATAGCATTATGTCCATCTAGAGAAACTACACTTTCCAATGGTGAAATAATAATTAATTATACAAATCGGTTAATTTAGCTTCCGATATTACTTCATACAAACACAGAAACATTCTCTGTAGGCTATCTTTCATAGCTTTCGATTGTTGCTGTCCAAGGCCCCTTATAGAGGAAGTCATTTGTTTTTTAATTCATTACACGGCCTTAGATGGCAGTTATTTTAATTTTAAAACTCATTTATCTCATTAAATATCAGTCCTATCAAACTTTTTCAAGGAATAAAACTTATCACAAATTATTTTTAAAGAAACTTTTGTTATGTAACATTTTTCACAAAATCAATAACAAGCGAGATATTTCGATTTATTTAATTCAGGCCCCCTTATAACCCCCCTTTTAAATAATGTATTTTGAATGCCAGATAGCCTAAAATCTAAGTTACAACGAACTTAATTTATATTCCAATTTTCATCGAAATCCGTTCAGCCATTATCGCGTGAAAAGGTAAGAAACATACATACATACAGACGGACAGACAGACAGACAGACAGACAGACAGACAGACAGACAGACAGACAGACAGACAGACAGACAGACATACAAACAAAAATTTCAAATAAGCGATTTTCGGTTTCAGGGTGGTTAATTATATATGTTAGGACCAATTATTTTTGGAAAATCGAAAATTACCAGAAAAATTTCGGCTACAGATTTATTTTTAGTATAGATTTTAACTTGGGGACTTGGTAATACGAAAGTGGACTCACTATTATGTAGCACGGAGTGATGCAAAATAAATGTGTTACTCCCTATAAATTCGTCACAAACATCTTCTAAATCTGACTTTTCAGCACTATCCTTATGTGCCACTAGGAGAGATGAATGCAGTGCACACCAACAATGCATCCTTACTTATTGAAATGTTACTTATTGTAATTCACTGATTTCAATAAGCAACTATCACATATCATGTTCTTGTTTAGTCAACTGTTCGAAGACAGGTTCGTACCTCATAAATGACACCAGTAAGACATCACTCATGAGGTAACTAAGCCAAGAAAGAATGGGAAATGAAATGATGATGATAACAATAATGATGATAATAATAATAGTACTTACTTACAAATGGTTTTTAAGGAACCCGAAGGTTCATTGCCGCCCTCACATAAGCCCGCCAGCGGTCCCTATCCTGTGCAAGATTGATCCAGTCTCTATCATCATACCCCACCTCCCTCAAATCCGTTTTAATATTATCCTCCCATCTACGTCTCGGCCTCCCTAAAGGTCTTTTTCCATCCGGTCTCCCAACTAACACTCTATATGCAATTCTGGATTCGCCCATACGTGCTACATGCCCTGCCCATCTCAAACGTCTGGATTTAATGTTCCTAATTATGTCAGGTGAAGAATACAATGCGTGCAGTTCTGTGTTGTGTAACTTTCTCCATTCTCCTGTAACTTCATCCCGCTTAGCCCCAAATATTTTCCTAAGCACCTTATTCTCAAACACCCTGAACCTATGTTCCTCTCTCAGAGTGAGAGTCCAAGTTTCACAACCATACAGAAGAACCGGTAATATAACTGTTTTATAAATTCTAACTTTCAGATTTTTGGACAGCAGACTGGATGATAAGAGCTTCTCAACCGAATAATAACACGCATTTCCCATATTTATTCTGCGTTTAATTTCCTCCCGAGTGTCATTTATATTTGTTACTGTTGCTTCAAGATATTTGAATTTTTCCACCTCTTCGAAGGATAAATCTCCAATTTACAAAAATAATAATAATGATAATAATAATAAATTAATAAGACGACAAATAATTGGGTGGGATCGAATCCGATCCTCCTGGTTGGAAGATCTGGGCGCTAGCATTATATTAATAGACTCGGCTTGTGGTCATGATACAACAACCGATTTCGTTGCAATAATCATTCTTTCTATTTGAATTTGTTTTATGAAGTTGTATGTGGTATCGAAATCAAATATTCTACAGCACGATGCATGGAGCTCGTTCGGTCAGCACAACAAACAGTTGCATTTAATCAACTTAACATCACGACCAGTTTTCAAATGATTGGGATGTGTGTAAAAACCGAATCCCCCCTAATAATACAATCCTCTTTGTAAGTTATCGATATTTTTTCTACAAAAAAAAGAGTGGTCGAATTACAACAGCGCACGCAATAAATTGTCTGGGCCAGCGGAACAATAACGAACTGACTTCAATTTGTACAACTGCAGCGTAAGCAAAAAGTTGGCAAAACTAATAAATATAACTTTAGGACTCTCCGACCATTTATTTAAGTGACCTAAACGTTATCATCAACAATTTCGTTTGGAAAGTGGTCGAATTTATTTGCTTGATTTGCGCACGGATATAACACAGCACAACATAACTGTAACACTTCAAAGTCTGCGAGATCTTTATTAGCGAATTTGAAACTAATTTTAGTTCATCAGCTTTAGAGGCATCTGCCGTAGTGTACGCGCAGTTTTGACGCCTGAAACCTATGATCTAGGATTCAAAATCCTCATCACGAAAGGGAACCTTACACAGAAATCAGATCGAAACACTTTTTGAACGTCTGTATACAGGTGTGTCCCGCGCCGTGGCGTCGCGGTCTAAGGCATCCTGCCTAGGACTCGCGTTACGGAATGCGCGCTGGTTCGAATCCTCATGGGGGAAGAAATTTTCTCATGAAATTTCGGCCAGTGTATGGGACCGGTGCCCACCCAGCATCGTGATGCACTTGGGGAGCTCCGATAGGTAGCGAAATCCGGTTGCGAATACCAGCTATAACGGCTGGGAGGATCATCGTGCGAACCACACGATACCTCCATTCTGGTTGGATGATCGTCCACCTCTGCTTCGGCATGTGGACGTGAGGCCAGCAGCCGGCTGGTCGGTCTAGGCCCTTCACGGGCTGTAGCGCCAAGGATTATTGTATACAGGTGAAGACCACACAGTCGACTACCTGTTATTGGAGTGCCCGCTACAAGTACGCAAGAGATGCCGGCTAGAAACCCGTCTTAGCATGTGCGATACAACTTTCTCACCACCAATAACAAAAGTTTTTCTGAAACAATGTTGCTTAAAGGAATTTCACAATTTATTACAGATGTAATAATAGAAAATAACAGTATTTAGTAACAGTGTCCTATTTATTCTTCTTGGAGTCAAATTTGTAACTTTTAAAGTGTGGTTACTATGTTGAAGTGTATGTGTTGTAGCGGATGATTGATTTGTTATGTATGTGAGCCATAGTTATGGGATGCATGATGTCGTCGCAATGTCTTAATTATGGTTTGATTGTATTTGTGTGACTATTGTGTATTAATTTATGATGTATGGTACGGAAAGCTGCATACTTGTGTTATAGAGAACGGCTTTTAAGAAGTGTTACGTATGTGTGTTGTAACTGATTTTTGTATGTTTCAAATTGATGCCTGATGTTTGCTTTGCAGTCGCAATGTCTAAATTACGGATTGTTTATGTTTTGTTTACATTGTGTAAGCTAATTTATTTTTTATTTTCCATTTGTCTTTATGCTTATTTATTTTTTTGTATAAAACTATAGCCCTAGCATACATATGTAAAATAGGGCTACCCCCCTTTGGAGATACAATAATAATAATAATATACAGGTGAAGACCTACAATCTGATACAAACTGTAAGAAATAAAAATATAGCCTAGATTATCTGAATTACAGCTTCAAATGTTTCCCTTTTCTAGTACTTGAGCAACATTTTGCTTGTTTGATAATGCAATTCAGATGGGACCACAGTTTACAGTACAGTGTAGGCAGATTTTATAATTTGTGTCATAATTTAACTATGATGATGATGATGATGATTATTATTATTATTATTATTATTGAACTGCGTTCCTTAAGATTACAGTGATAGGGTGGACGCAGCTGTATAAACCACATAGCTTTGACTGCCTTCATTCAGCAGTTAATCAACAGTTAAAACCAGTGTTACTTTATCTAATAAATTTAAGGCCAGGGCAGCATTTTATAAGAATTTTAAGGTTTCCCTAAACTTTCTGGCAACACTGTACGTTCTCTTATATCTTTAATACATTTCTCGCGATTTGGAAATGTTTACATCTAAAGTTCAATAAAATTCAAGTAAATGAAAACAGGATTCGAGCGAATTCCTCGCAATCCACTAACTCCAAGCATGCGTGCTCAATACAAGAAGGTAAAACTGTATTCCAGCAATCTGAAAAGATGGTAATCAGGTCTAAGAAATCAGTAACTGCAAAATAACGTAAAAGCAAGAACCAACCTTGTGTTAGTTTGCCTCAGAGAACACGCAAATCTTTCTTATCCTAGGAATTGATATCCTTACAAGACTGGGTCAGGGGATAATCACGAAAATAAACCCGATTGTTCGGGTCGTAAAAGTTAAAAATACTATGCGCGCCGTATTGGTGCTGGTAGCATCTGTTTATTTACCCATACAAGCTACGTATGTCGTATTTCGCCCAAATGCCCTTGATATTCAAATGAGGACAACCCTGTCTATTCAGCTTGAAAAGTCTTCAAACTTTTCGTTTTGGGATAATGCACAGTTCCCTGGTATAACTGCGGTCATAGATCGTACACATTTTTCTATTAATGTTTTAAGTCTATCAATACTTCAAACAAACTTGGGATATAATCATTTTTGCATTTAATTTTTCATTTTGTACGATTTTAACCTAATAGCACTGAAAAATAAGGAAATTCAACTCACAAACATAACAGCGCCCAAAGGCAAAAAATTATAACGCGAAAATATTGGACACGTTTCGATGTAGAGCGGAATAAGCGCTGTCGTTTTTAGACGTTGACTATTTTCTTTGCAGAGGAATGGATGCTTTACTTAAGGGTCGTATTCATAGACAAGACTTTGGACCAAAGTTGACTTTGGAAAGTACAAAGTCACCATTTTCCTATTCACAGTCGACACTTAGAGCAAAGTAAACTTCAATCATGACTTTACTTCGTTCGTGGACATTAGGAAAATGACTGATATTTCGGAAATTGTTGAATTTGCCGAGAATTTTGACATCTAGGATATTATTAAAGCTACTCATGTTCCTTAGATTATAAATTCAAATCAAGGTACAGATTTGATAGACAGTATTAAATATCCTCGTCATGTTTCAACTTTCATTGATGAATAATCAAAGAGGATTATCTGTTCCACCAATAAATAATACAACTGATTCCATCGCGATTTTACGCTATAGGTAAGGATTAATAGCTTACAGTAATATTGATTCTTACTATTTAATTCTATAAAGAATAGGTTATACAGTTGGAAATGCTGTTAATTTATAATCCTTGCGGTCGTCATAATGTTTTCCGCATATTGATTTCAGATAATTTTAAACTAGTTTCTGCAGACATACAGGGAATAACTCTGCCAACTGTCAGCAGGATAATATGTTTCTTTCATAATCTGTCATTGGTGGAATCTTATCTTTCATATCTTCACAACAAAACTATTTTATAGGGCCTAATGAAATAATATCAGGGCTTAATGTGAAACTAACATAACTACAATAGATGTTTTATTCACAACAAAATTCTTAACAGGTAATACTATTTCAGATAAACTATACCATCATGTTTTGTAGTTACGAATTGTGTTATAAGGTAAGGTGGTACAATTCCGATAGTTCTGTGTAAAACTGGTTTTAAATTCCAAAATAATGAATGAAACGCGTGTATCTTTAGTCACAAGAACAGTGTGATATTTATTGAACTTACAAAATAATAACCCAAAGAACGTTGCCATTTTATTTAACTACGGAGCATTTTGAAATTTTTCGTGGAAATTATCGAAAATGTACCTCTGTAGGTACAATTCTGATAGAAGTTGATAATAAGTCCATCACGCATTTTCCACAAATAAATTGTTTCTTTCCACTTGCATTCACACACACTTCATGAAACCACACATTGCACATTTGATAGCAAATCCAGCTACCTTTTGCAATAGATTTAGGACTGTAATAGTTTAAAGAGCAAAATCCACAGTTATCTTCTCTAACCGGTGACTTATCCCTGATATTCTTGATCAATACCTTCTTATCGAAATTGTACTTTTATATCGAAGTTGTACTAAAAAAGCTTATCGAAAATGTACCGTTGCCTGTTCAAATCCAGAGCTCATGTTAATCCTCAGGAATCCAAGAGATGGCAGCATCAACGCCTCTCACTAATAACTAACATGTCTAACTGTCTTCTGAATCATAGACTTTAATTTTAAAGCAACAATGAAGAACGACAACACTTGCATTAACAACGTAATTTCTTACATCAACATAAAACTAGACACACAGATAGTTACCTTGCAGCTTTTAAAAGCATGTATATCCTCAAGTTTCTGCCACAAGAACACAAAAATTGGACAGCGAACACACAAAGGTACAATGAATAATATGGCGTTCTGAAAAATAGTGTTACCAACAAGTGCAAGCGAGAAAGCGGGAAAATCCTTAAATTTATCAGAATTGTACCGGTATCGAAATTGTCCCACTCTACCCTATACAAGACTGTTCGAACTGAGTTACGATTTTTTTAGAAGAACAAATTATTATCGATTGGTGTAAATACCTAAAAATGTCAATTTTTGTACTTACATTAGTTTCACAATAAGCCTTAGAATAATATTATTCTTATGTAAAGCTGCAAGAACGGTTAACAATTGCTTAACATGTACCGAATGTTCAATTGTTTCATTGATTTGTGACTCAAAAGATGGCTTTGATTGTGGCAATGCCTACTCTATTTCAACTATCTATTAATTTAATTCGTTTACAAGGCAGTGATTTTGATTGCAAACATTAGAACAAGATCATCACATCTCGACTCACCAAAGTCAAAGTCTCAGAAGTAGTCTATGAATAGGACTTTTAACAAAGTTAAACTTTACTACGAAAGTCGACTTTGGGAAGTCTTCATCCAAAGTCTCGTTTATGAATACGGCCCTTAGTAATTTTATAGAAACAGTGTGCCATCACAGACTTTACGCTGATTAAATGAGGTGTCAACTAACAAAGTTTAAGTAATCGGTAATTATGAATGGTGCACAGAAATTACAATTTAACCACGGTTACTGTTTAACCGTCGTTTCGGAACCTATGATTACTGCGTTTTTAACCAAGGTTGATGCACTTCGCCATGAGCGACATTCAAGGGCGTTAGTCAGTATCTAACCGTCTATGCCTGTATTTCAGATCATAACAATGATACACAGCTGTGTATGGTTACATCAACAACTCATACTTTTACAGAAAGTCACGTTCCCCGCTGTTGCAATCATTTGTTCATAGGATTCAATCTCAACGCAGGGAACTTATTGCATGATACAATTGCAAAATTAATGGACTGAGAATAAACCGTTGTTACAGAAAACTTTTTAACTGCAACTTAACGCAATGCATCGATATAACACAAGCTATTGGCCGTAGTCTGGGTTCGTTGCCCTCACCTGAGATAAAGAAACGTGACGCCAGAGTGATTGACCGCTACTTCAGTTTACATCTGTGTTTTATTGAGTGCTTTACAGTCGCCTAGGTAGACTGTCTGTACAGGACGTTCAAAATCAGTTGTACCAATACGGAATCGCGGTAGAGAATTTTACGGGGCTACAAGTCTATAGCTGGACATTTTGAAAACGAAGACAGTTTTATAGAAACGCACTGCAAGACCCTTAAGGGACACTGGGAATGAATTTTGAAAATTTTACAATTTGAATCAGATTTATTTCACATTTTAACTGTTTATAAGATGCTTTAAGAATAAGATATGCGTAAATTTTCAACTCAATCGCAATGCTATTTTCCAAGTTAATTTTATTTTAATTATGCAGATTAGCAAGAGACTGAAACACTTGGCCACGCACTGGGGTTCTGTAAGAAGAGAGAGCTACTGCGTAACAACAGACACCATCGTGCACGTACAGCAATTGCCAACCTGCTAAGAAACAGAGGATGGGAAGTACATGAGGAGATTCATTGTGTGTCTGAAGATGATTCTCATAGAAGAGTCGATATAATTGACATCAATAGAAGAACCCAGAAAGCGATGGTCAGACCCTACGAACGAGACACGAATCAAGCACTGCAGATAAATGATGACAAGCGAGCTAAATATGTACCTTGTCTTCCATACCCCAGTGAAAAATATGGCATTTCGCTTTACAACTGGGATGTTACAGGCTTACTATTTGGAACGAGGGTTGTTTATCAAAATTTACATGTAATATCCTTAAATCCTTTTAAATTCCCTTTTATGAGGTTCAGAAGATTGTAATGGAAATTCTGAAGGCCTCTCTTCAAATTCTACACTATCATCTATATGTTAACACGTAAATTTTCGTTTTAATGTACAAATCGAATCATTATTTTGCTCGTTTCATTTCCCTTTATCTTTTATGTTTGTTAATTGCGGATCCCAGTGGTCAACCTCACTTGAGGGCGGTTGATTTGAAATAAATCTTAGTAGTCAAATTCTTTCGCCTGCATTACATTTAAATAAAGCAAGTTCGTGTTTATTTTCATACGGACTCTGATCCACGGGCAATTTTAACGCTGAGAAGTTTGCGCTAATTTAGATGCAATAAATTTTTGAAGTGGCATATCCTTTAGTATCATTTCCTCTTCTGCTCACAACGCCATATCATCAGCAAATCTTATGCACTTTATTCTTCTTCCTCCTAGCATCACTCCTCCCATGTTCTGAAAACAGTTCTTTACCAAATCCTCCAAGTAGATGTTAAACAGGGTAGGTGATAAAGGACATCCTTGATGTACTCCTCTCCCTGTTTCACTTCCTTTAGACATTTCTTCTGTTATGCTGACTTTGACTCGTTGTTTCATATAAAGATTACTGAACAATCTTCTCTCTTTCCAATCCACACCAATTTTCTTTAGGATCCCCATCAGTTTATTCCAATCCACTCTGTAAAAACCCTTTTCTAGGTTCACAAATACTACATATACTTCTTTATTCTTCTCTAAGTATATTTCGACGATTGTCTCTAGCAGTCCAATTGCATCCCTCGTACCTTTTCCCTTCCTGAAGCCAAACTGCTCTTCTTCCAACTGTTCTTCCATCTTAGAATATAAACGTCGATTCAGTATTCGCAAGAGAATCTTCGGGGAGTGTCAGGAAGTCAATAGGAGGATAGCAATGGCCAAAACAATAAAAAAAGGTATGTGTCAAAAATCTCAACCTGTCTACTCTGGATGTCCGATAAAATATTTTTATTATCTTTTTGGAAACTCACCTATTTAAATTAATGTGAAGTCTGCGCTTGGTAGATTGCACAGAGTTTCTCTATATGTGGTCTTATGATTGACAGTCCAACACGTAAATCATCTTCAAGATGCAGCAGTCTGTTACTTTGTGTACTATTTTCATGGTAGAAAATGCTGATTGACATAAGTATGATGTTGAAAACGGCAGTTCTAAAGGTCTGTTTAGTTTAGGCCTATTCGACACCATCGACTGATTTGACAAAACATTGCCGCATATAAGACATCCAGGATTTTGTTTATATTAGTTTCCACGCCACGTAAAACCATATTGTAAGTAATAATCACTATAAAATATTTACGAAACGCAGTACGTTCTTGCGAACCCTGAAGGGAACTTTGGCTCACATTATTTGAATTAGCACTGCTGTCATCTAACCCAGGACTTAATTCAGATTGAGTTTTTTGAATTAAAAATGTGTCCATAAAATATCTAAATAAAGCAATTTTGATTAAAATAATCACATTATCACCCGCTCACACGTATATACTGAAACTGACCAATGTGTTCTGACGATTCTAATCTCTGTTTATTACTAAGTGGGTGGAGTAAACGAATTACTAAGCATTGTTGGAGGTGTTCACTTTCATTTGAATTATCGCCAAGTAGAAAAATTAAACTGAGCATTGTTGCAGGTGTTCACATTTCACTGGTAAAGTCTGTCTCAAAATAAAATGTAGCATATCAAAGACTTCGTTGTAAATAAAAAATGGGTTGAAGAGAGACTTCTTGACATAAAATTTATTTTTCAATTCCACAAATTCGCGACACACTCTATGGGGTTGCGCGACACACCGGTTGGGAACCACTGCGATTAACTAATAAAATTTATATTCGATTTACCATGTGAAATTTTCTTATGGAGATTTCTTTTAAATAACTGACCGCAAAATAAATAGGAATCACCTTTAATTTAAAATATTTTAGTGCTGAGGTCATGAAAGCATAGGGCACTGCCACCAAGTGCTTTCATGGCGCACACCTTTACTTTTATCTTTAACAGACTATAGGAGGAGGAAGAGGAGGAAGAAGAAAGCAATAATAATTTATCTCTAACATGCACTTTTTGAAATATGCATAATGTACTTCACGCTCTTCATTTCCTTGCATGAATTTGTATTTTAATTACAGATGAAATAGGATGGACTGCTGAGCTAGAAGCTGCACACAATTCTTCAGACTGTACAGCGGATTAAATACTCATGAACGTCCCGCCTTATCAAGACATTCAAGGGCGACGTATTTATTTCATGTCAACTATCCGAGCGAATCAATAGTCGCGCCGTCCCAGCCCTCATTCGTATTCCGAAGGTCTCTAGATCGAATACGCGGCAATCCTAAGATAGCAGCAAACTCTCCTGTTATTTGACCCTCAAGAGTCACACAGTATGTAGGCCTACAATATTCTTCAAGATTAAAAAGTAGTGAAGTACCACCAAGACATATTGACGTTGACTGAAAAACAAGCTACATTATTTAGAGTGCATACCTAACTAGACAGGGGCTATTCATGGGCGAGATGTGAAGACAAGACGGCAATGGATTAATATTGGAAAGAGAAGTCAGTCTTTTACCTTTTCCCTTGATCTTCTCTCTCTCACCGTCCTTGTTGTTTCTCTACTTTCAATTTATTTATTTATTTGTATTACTTTTTGCCACAGCGAAGATGAAACTCTTGCACACGACCTGGGACATTGTCCGCAAGGCGAAACTCTGCGAAATGCTAGACACTCCCAAGTACGATCAATAGAAGAAGTAGTCCACACCTGTGGAGTAACGGTTAGCGCGTCTGGCCGCGAAACCAGGTGGCCCGGGTTCGATTTCCGGTCGGGGCAAGTAATCTGGTTGAGGTTTTTTTCCGGGGTTTTCCCTCAATCCAATATGAGTAAATGCTGGGTAACTTTCGGTGCTGGACCCCGGACTCATTTCACCGGCATTATCACCTTCACCTCATTCAGACGCTGATAAAGCGTCGTAAAATAAAATAGAAGAAGAATCTCCCAGCAAGTTTCCAAAATGCATTTTTCTACATCAGCAATTATTGTAAATCTCTTTTCCCCATCTCTAGATACATTAAAGCTACCAACTTCTGCAATAGTGAATGCGATTCATTTAACCAATCATGGCTGCTTATCCTACAATTTTCATCATCTCCCTAGCATTTGTTTGTTTTTATCACCTCTCAGCATTTGTTTGTTTACCAACATTGTACTTTCAATAATTGTACCTTTTAAAATGATTCATATTCATTTCATCGTCCTTAATTAAAGCTTTTCTATCGTTTATCTTGTTTATATTATTTAGGTTATGTTATAGCTTCTGTTGTATGAGATTATGGAGTCACGTATGAGAGATTGTTTAATATATATTGATAATTGAAGTTATCACCATTAAATCGAGAAAAATTCGTTCCGGCACCGGGAATCGAACCGGGACCTCTCAGCTCCCGGGTTCGATTCCCGGTGCCGAAACGAATTTTTCTCGATTTAATGGTGATAATACACATTGACTACTTCATAATAGTCGTGTTAATATTCAATGAGGATGGCGAGACCTCATATAATGAATATTTGATGTCTGATAATTGAAATGTTAAAAAAAATGTTATATTTTATTTTACAACGCTTGCAACTGCCGAGGTTATATCAGCGTCGCCGGTGTGCCGGAATTTTGTCCAACAGGAGTTCTTTTACATACCAGTAAATCTACTGACATGAGCCTGTAGCATTTAAGCACACTTAAATGCCATCGACCTGGCCGGGATCGAACCCGCAACCGCGAGCACAGAAGACCAGCGCTATACCAACTGTGCCACCCAGACAGATTTGATAATTGAAGTGGAATAGAACTGTTTTAATAACAACTGAACTGAATTAACAAAGACTTCTTGACTAGTAATCGTCCATTCAGTTCAATGAAGATTGTATAGTTGGCACAACTGGTAACAAGAGAACAGCTCATTATAACATACTGTCACTTAGCGGAATATTTTAACGATGAGATGGTACAAGAAGACATTTTCAAGACAGTTTTGGTATTAAGTATGTAAATTAATATATTATTGTATTAGAGTATTTTATTTCTTCTAATCTTTATATACTTTCTTCTAATCGTGTAATAGTCAATTAAATCCCACTCGAGTTTTGATTTTCTCTAGATAAATAAAAAATTCTAGTGAGATTACTGTAGATAATATCATCATCGATGTAGCAGATCATTTTTAAACTAAAACATCACCGAGAGTTGAAAGTTACGTACATTTTGATTTTCTCACAAGCTTATTTTCTTTGTTTTATTGTCAGTATTTGCAGTCCTGAATGCCTGGTTCTAAGTATAGACGAAACACATGCTGCTATCTTGCAAGAAGCTGCTCCTCGGACAGAAGAAGGCATCCAGAATTGAAACTGATGCTACAGGCTCCATTCCAATCCAATGGTCTTGGGATTAAACCCAATTTCCTTCCCCTCTTTCTGTAGAACTATGAATTTTTCAAACAATTTCCATTTATATTTCTTATACAGTTGATAAATGCATTAAATCCACTTTCAAACGTGTTAAAAGACATAGAATTGTTATCGTATTTCCTAACGAGATTTTATGACAAAGTTTAATTACTGAATCTGCTGGAATCAGTTGTCGCCGCACACAGAATTGTTAACTGAGAGTTCACCAGATAAGGATTGCCTATTTCTGCATACCTCTTTCATATGATTGAAGCGGTTACAATGCAGGAATATAATCGCAACGAAAAGCACAAATCTATACTAATAATAAATCTGTAGCCGAAATTTTTCTGGTAATTTTCGATTTTCCAAAAATAATTGGTCCTAACATATATAATTAATCACCCTGAAACCGAAAATCGCTTTTTTGAAATTTTTGTTTGTATGTCTGACTGTATGTTTGTTACCTTTTCACGCAATAATGGCTGAACCGATTTCGATGAAAATTGGAATATAAATTAAGTTCGTTGTAACTTAGATTATAGGCTATATGGCATTCAAAATACGTTATTTAAAAGGGGGGTTATAAGGGGGCCTGAATTAAATAAATCGAAATATCTCGCTTATTATTGATTTTTGTGAAAAATGTTACATAACAAAAGTTTCTTTAAAAATGATTTGTGATAAGTTTTATTCTCTGAAAAATTTTGATAGGACTGATATTTGAGATAAATGAGTTTTAAAATTAAAATAACTGCCATGTAAGGCGGTGTATTGAAATAAAAAACAAATGACTTCGTCTATAAAGGGCTTTGGACGCAACAATCGAAAGCTATGAAACATAGCCTACAGACAATGTTTCTGTGTTTGTATGGTAATATCGGATAAATTAACCGATTTGTATAATTAATTATTATTTCATCATTGGAAAGTGTAGTTTCTCTGGATGGACATAATGCTATAATGTTATTACAGTAACTTGTGAGTGAATTGAGGACAGGTAAGATTAAAATAGCTTCTTATGCACAGAAAACTTGATAGGTTATTCTGTATATTCATTTCCTGTATTTCTTATAATAATGTTTATGAACATATTCATTTTTATCTCAGAGAATTAACGAACAACGAGAGTGTATTGATTTAGTATGCAGTAATAGTACGTTAGCTTAGCAATCCATTATTTTATAATTCAAATTTTAACTATGCTCAATTGAATCGTGTTAAAATACATAAAATACATATGCAATAAATGGAATGCAAAAAAATTGGGTAATGAGCCAAGCAGATTATGTTGCGCTGTTGTAAAAGTTGTTCCTCCTGAGATTCAAGAGCTCCCACAACAAATTAAAAACTTTCTAATTCGAGTACATCCGTTATCAACACACTTTTTCATAATATAATATAATATAATATAATATAATATAATATAATATAATATAATATAATATAATATAATATAATATAATATAATATAATATAATACAATATAATATAAACATAATAATAAATCTGTAGTCAAAATTTTTCTGTTAATTTTCGCTTTTCCAAAAATAATTGGTAATAACAATTAAGAAACATGTTAAAGGAATTGTCATTGCACCAAATGATTGCTCTCTGGATCAAAATGATCGCATTTTAATATTTTAAATACAATTTAAATTAAGTAACATATTAAACGATTTATCCTTCTATCAAACACGAATTGTTCCCTGGATCAAATGTCCTATTTTAATTATGTAAATACTTTACATTTATTTCTAACGGGTGCAGCGGAGCGCACGGGTACGGCTAGTAATTTTATAATATTGTAGGCTAGTAACTAATTTGTCTCAAGAAATTATATTTTGTAAGAAACAGAGTGGGTCATGAAATGACGACACATTTCATTTCTTTATCACGTGGCTTCGAAACATCTGAAAGTCATGAACGTATCTATGGAAACAGTTTAGTAAACAACATTGACAGATAGTGGCCGTTTGGGTGTTTAACAACGAGCTAAAATTGTTTTGCTGTATACTGATCTGAAGAGTGTTACTTCAGTTCAGAAGCGTTTTAAAGTTCACTGAACACAAAGTGGAGCCATTGGCGTGGCTCAGTCGGTTAAGGCGCTTGTCTGCCGGTCTGAAGTTGCGCTCGGGCGCGGTTTCGATCCCAGCTTGGGCTGATTACCTGGTTGGGTTTTTTCCGAGGTTTTCCCCAACCGTAAGATGAATGTCAGGTAATCTATGGTGAATCCTCGGCCACATCTCGTCGCCAAATACCATCTCACTATCATCGACGCTAAATAACCTCGTAGTTGATCCAGCGTCGTTAAATAATTAAAAAAACACAAAGTGGACACCGTGCAGAAATATCATTCTGAATACGGACAAGAGATTTAAAGAAGAAGTAAATGAATTGGAACCAAAGCGCTCACGCTAGCCTAGGACTCGCACCTCTGAGAACATTGACGCACTGAATGCTGCGATGAGAAGGAACCCTAAAAAATTAAGAAAGAAAGCAAATGAGCAGTTATAAATTTTATTTCAAGAACTGTTCGGCGAATACTGAAGTTGGATCTGCATTTGTAGCCCTAACAGCATCTAACAGAAAGGCATACACATATTCGCATAGAGTTTGCTCAAAAAAGCTTGTTAATGGACCATTATTACATAATAGGGAAAACTCGGCTAATTCCGCAGTACGGGTAATTCCGCAGTAGTGCATATATGATTTTACTGTGGCTTTACAATAGCGTGGACGTAAGTTTTGAGAGGCTGTCAACAGGAGGCATGTCCTCTGCAGTGCTATAGAAAAAATCAAGGATATTGGTAGACACCTCTGTCGGCAATACAGTGAAACATCGAAAGTTGGCTGTTTTTCGTGTTTTGCTACACAGCTGTGAAGAAAGTGAGCATTGTTACGTATAAATTGTTCCTTTTATGTTACTTTCATAATTATTTACTACTGAGAAATTAGCCAAGTCCTATTGCGGATTTATCCGCACTGTTGCGGAATTACCCGAGTTGTTCTTTTTCAACTGAAATGTATGTACAACTAAATATATTTGCATTTTTAATAGGTCTCTTTTAATGATGATATAAAATCCTAATGCACTATCTAAAACAAGGTCTCTCTCTTTGGGACATAATAATAGTAATAACAACAATAACCTTGTTTGTATTAAAGATTTTACTATTATTCAGTATTTGATGACAGGTATATAGTTTGTAACCGTAAGTAATTTTGTTTTTATTTCTTTACCGCAAACCACCTATATAATAGGTGTTTAATTTGTAACTAAGCCAATTTTGTACATTATCTCTTTACTATTGCTTTATAAAATCGCAAATTTATGTAATATTCTTGCAATCTCTCTACACCTTCCATTATAATTTCTAATTTTATTTAGGCCTAATTTTGTTTTAACTGAATGTAATTATCGCATAACGTATTCAGTATGACTCATGTCTACTACTACTTCTTTAAAATTGTGTATTATCTCTACGTAATGTATTTCACATGTAACAAACTACAACCCTAATATACCAAAGGTAAAATAGGGTTTCAATATTTGGATAACAATAATAATAGGTCTCTTTATCTCATTTGGTAATGAAAGGTTTCGTCCATGTCTACATACCATGATAATATTTTTCAAGAAACGATTTGTTAAAAATATTATAGATTTACTTCTTAATATTGCTGAATTAGCCGAGACTCCCATACTTGGTTTTCAGACGAAGCACATACAGGATAGGTTAAAAGTCGCTTTCCTCAAACACTTCCTTACATTTAATTGCATTCAATTTACATTTGACTACACATTCCTTTACAGATTTTGTTCAAAATGGAGGCCCTGTTTCTCGATACACAATGTGTTCTTACTGTGCTTCCACCAACGTTGTAGCACAAAAACACGTTGTTCTGTGGTTAATTAGCTATTCATTGCAAGAAAAGACTTGGTTTTTCTGAACCAACACATGCGACTACAGGAGAGATAGTGAGTGACTTCTATAGCTGAGAGGTGCGCGGTCTGCGCAGCTTCGCAGGGAGGCCTCGCTGCGTCGCCTCGGACCGATTCTTCCGACCGGATTTGTGCGAGGCACGCACTGCGAGGCTTCAGCAAATAGCTCTGGATCTAGAAGGTTGTAAAGAGGTTTATATTGAATTTTTTTTTGCATTGCTTAATTTTAAATGAATTCACAACGTTTTAAAAATTGCCTCTATCTTCCTCTTCAAGTGAGAAAAAGAGTAGACGAGAAAGGTAGCCTATTCGTTGGGGTCGTTACAACAGCTATTCCACCTGACTGACCAACGATATATTATATACAGCGAAAGGACTGAAGAGCAATATGAGGATTTACAAAATCGGATATCTGAAGAAAGGAATAAAATAATTTATTTTATATACGTTAGATAGACGTAAACAACTTAACTTATTTTAGTTTTATTACATAAAAGGGAGCGGATGTCCGCTAAGAAGACGCTTATACAAGGTGCAATCAATATATTTCCGAACTGCACTTGTATTTATTGTACCGTTGAAAAACATGCGCATTTCACTAAAGGTAATCGGTTCCATGTCTCAATAGCGTCAGATTGCTTTGAGAATTGATATATTATTATTATTATTATTATTATTATTATTATTATTACGAAGTACATATGATATTTACGTGCACAAATTCTGCGTCATCATATGATGAAAGATGAGTGGAACGGAGAAAAATTCTCTCCGGCACCGGGATTTGAACCCGGGTTCTCAGCTCTACGTGCTGACGCTCTATCCGATTCTGTAGAAAATGATGACGCATATTCGATCCTACATAGGGATGGGAATCCGGTGTGGCTTAGTGGATAGAGCGTCAGCACGTATAGCTCAAAACCCGGGTTCAAATCCCGGTGCCGGCGAGAATTTTTCTCCGTTCCACTCATCTTTCTTCATATGATGACGCAGAATTTATGCACGTAAATATCATATGTACTTCGGTACTTCGTAATAATATATGATATGCGAAAAATAATCACTTAGTGATTTAAGACGGCGCTTATTCCGTCGGATCCCGGCAACTTAGTCACTAATAATGAGTGCACCTCTGCACATGTGTGGACACTGTGCCACTGTCATACATCTATGATGCAGTGCATGAGGGTAGGCCACTAGAGGTGGAACTTGAACTGAGAGGATTCGATCCGACATCAGGATGGGAATCCGGTGTGACTTGGTGGATAGAGCGTCAGCACGTAGAGCTGAAAACCCGGGTTCAAATCCCGGTGCCGGACAGAATTTTTCTCCGTTCCATTTTCATCATTTAAGAATTGAGTTTCTACATGTGATTTTGTGCAAACATGTTAAGGACCTATTGCGTTTCCCTTGTTCTAGATAACTTCTCCGCGTCCCATGTCCTGCATGTTGCCTACATTCAGGGCAGTCCGCAAACTTACTGATTTCCCTTTGTATACTCAATTGTATTTTTTAAACTCCGAACAAACTATGAAAATTTTAAAACAACAATAACAGTAAGAAATGAAACGTTACGTTCAGTTTTTTACTTAAGAAATTGCCACCACAAGACTGAAATAAATAAAATTTACTGAAATAGAACTTCTTTTAAATTACAAAAATTATGTAACTTAACTAGGAATTTCAAGAAACTTTGGCGACTGTTGACTAAACATGTTGAATACTATCGAATGCTTAATATTGATGTGTTTGATTTACAAAAGTCCCCGAGAAACCATAAAAATTTACTGGGGGGTAAAAAAAAATATTGGGCTTTTAATGGACGCCAGTGTACCATTTAATTCGATAATTTAGCTTTTGTAATACAAAAAGTTACAAAGAAAACGTTCTTAGTAACCAGGAAATTGAGAATTTACGTACTTCTTCCTATAATTTAAACAAGGGCAAGTTTAATCTTGCAACTCTAAATTTGTAATTAAAGTGTGAAGAAATTCAATCTTGAACGAAAAAAACTGGATGCCAGTAGACAGTTCATTAGAAAGGAGTTGAAACAGATGAAGGTAACGGGTTGTGCCCTGCATAAGAAAGACCGATCGATTGTTTGGAAGTACAATTTAGACACTTTGTTCACAGGTGTAGCTTCCCCTTTGGGATTATGTAATAGATAAAGTGTTTCACACCACTGCAAAATTGTCTAGTTGTAAGTTACAAATTGTTTCTACAATTTCCTGATTGCTGGAAACACTGGGGACGAGACGTGACGATAGATAAATATATACTGTATGTTCCATATGAGGGGCACGTACAGCATATACTGCAATATGCTTTTATGAGAGTTCATGTTTTCACGGGTGTCTACAGTTTGTTAGATGAACCTTGCATGGCAAAGAGGTTTTATAGCTTGGTTTTAAAACAGTGTGTCCACTGTTTTCAAACGACCCTTACCTACAAATGTAAAAAGCTGTTTTAATTAAATACATAAAACTTCCCATGTAGGTATGATCTACGAATGCTATGTTGTTCAATGTAACGCGAAATTCCAGTTTTTTGTACCCTGTCACTAGGGTTACCACCTGTCCGGGAATGTCGATGTATTTACATGTTTTATAAATTGTATTATTATTATTATTATTATCATCATTATTACATCGAAATTGTTTCATTTGTGACTTATCAGCAGACCGACTATTTATGCATGCTTAAAAGTATGTTATTTGACGTTCTTTAACATTGTTCCACCACTTGGACTAGCAATTAGCGCACCTGAATGCGAAATTCGCGAACCGAGGATGGAATTGGTTGGACCATAGTATCTGATTGAAGTTTTATCCCTGACTATTAGACTTTTACTACTTCATACTACTTTTGACCAATAAAACGGTACGAAAGGAAATGTCTCATGGCTGTTTATCGATACAATTTTATCACTTACCTAGCATTTCTTTGTTTTTAACACTTCCCTAGCATTTGTCTCTTTGTTTTCCAACATTTAAAAATGAAAATTCTTTACGGTACTGTAAAACATGCTTTGCGATCGTCATTTGTTTCTCGCATAGATAATAAACTGAAAATGGCGCTCCGTTCAAATGTTTTGTGAAGCTAACATTAGTGAAATAGAATTTTAGCAAGTCAATTTAATATCTTATTCTATTAGAATACTTTATTTCTTCTAATCTTCATACACTTCCTTCTAATCGTGTAATAGTCAATTAAATCCCACTGAAATTTTGATTTTCTCTAGGTAAATCAAAACCTCTAGTAAGATTACTGTTGATAAAATTGTGAGGTTTCACCTATCTGTCATATGCAAATCAAGATTTCAGGTATAACTCCCTGTAAAGTTGATTTTTAATAATTTCGAGGGAAAAATTGTTCCGGGGCCGGGCATCGAACCCGGGACCTTGGGTTTAACGTACCAACGCTCTACAAACTGAGCTACCCGGGAACTCTACCCGACACCGATCCAATTTTTTTTTCTTCCCCTATATCCACAGACCTCAAAGTGGGCTGACAACCGTCAAGCAACCAACTTCGAGTGCACACTAACTCCGTGTGACTTAAATTGTGGTTTCCTGTTAACGAACAGTGACGTGTATTATGCAAATCAAGATTTCAGGTATATCTGTCATATGTTCAAAATCATCACTGATTAATTCCAGCATGCTTTAAGCTTTTTCAATTTTTAGACTGGATTTTGTCAGAAATTGCTCCTCAGGCGGAAGGGTAAATTATTCCTCAGACGGAAGGGTAAATTTTTCCTCAGACTGAAGGGTAAATTTTTCTTCAGGTGGAAAGGAAAATTGCTCCTCAGACGGAAGGGTAAATTATTCCTCAGACGGAAGGGTAAATTATTCCTCACACGGAAGGGTGAATTATTCCTCAGACGGAAGGGTAAGTTTTTCCTCAGGTGGAAAGGAAAATTGCTCCTCAGGCGGAAGGGTAAATTATTCCTCGGACGGAAGGGTAAATTTTTTCTCAGGTGGAAAGGAAAATTGCTCCTCAGGCGGAAGGGTAAATTATTCATCAGGTGGAAGGGTAAATTATTCCTCAGGTGGAAGGGTAAATTATTCCTCAGACGGAAGGGTAAATTATTCCTCAGACGGAAGGGTGAATTATTCCTCAGACGGAAGGGTAAGTTTTTCCTCAGGTGGAAAGGAAAATTGCTCCTCAGGCGGAAGGGTAAATTATTCCTCAGACGGAAGGGTAAATTATTCCTCAGACGGAAGGGTAAATTATTCCTCGGACGGAAGGGTGAATTTTTTCTCAGGTGGAAAGGAAAATTGCTCCTCAGGCGGAAGGGTAAATTATTCCTCAGACGGAAGGGTAAATTATTCCTCAGACGGAAGGGTAAATTATTCCTCAGACGGAAGGGTTAATTTTTTCTCAGGTGGAAAGGAAAATTGCTCCTCAGGCGGAAGGGTAAATTATTCCTCAGACGGAAGGGTGAATTATTCCTCAGACGGAAGGGTAAGTTTTTCCTCAGGTGGAAAGGAAAATTGCTCCTCAGGCGGAAGGGTAAATTATTCCTCAGACGGAAGGGTGAATTTTTTCTCAGGTGGAAAGGAAAATTGCTCCTCAGGCGGAAGGGTAAATTATTTCTCAGACGGAAGGGTGAATTTTTTCTCAGGTGGAAAGGAAAATTGCTCCTCAGGCGGAAGGGTAAATTTTTCCTCAGACGGAAGGGTAAATTTTTCCTCAGGCGGAAGGGTAAATTTTTCCTCAGACGGAAGGGTAAATTATTCCTCAGACGGAAGGGTAAATTATTCCTCAGACGGAAGGGTAAATTATTCCTCAGACGGAAGGATGAATTTTTCCTCAGGTGGAAAGGAAAATTGTTCCTCAGGCGGAAGGGGAAATTGTTCCACAGGTGGAAGGGTAAATTATTCCTCAGACGGAAGGATGAATTTTTCCTCAGGTGGAAAGGAAAATTGTTCCTCAGGTGGAAGGGGAAATTGTTCCTCAGGCGGAAGGGTAAATTTTTCCTCAGGTGGAAGGGTAAATTATTCCTCAGACGGAAGGGTAAATTTTTCCTCTGGTGGAAAGGAAAATTGCTCCTCAGGTGGAAGGGTAAATTATTCCTCAGACGGAAGGATGAATTTTTCCACAGGTGGAGGTATAAATTATTTCTCAGGTGGATGGGTATATTGCTCCATAGGTGCAAGGATAAACTGTTCCACATGCGGATGGGTAAATTGTTCCTCAGGCGGATGGATAAATGTTTCCGTATATTGCACAGGTGGGTTGGATGATTTCCTAGATGGATGGATAAATAGTTTCTCAAGTGTATGAATAAATGATAGATAAATAACTTGATAAGCGGACAGATGAAAGGTGCTATAAATGGATCGGTAAATAGTTACATGGGTGGGTGATTCATAAATGGATAAATAGGAAAATGGAGAGACTAATCCATTAACCTGTGATTGCCGTTAGTAAGGTCGACGTAAATGAGTACACCGAAGGCATATATCAAGGTATATAATTCGTTTGTTTCTGTACATTCCTGTCCATCCTATACTCTTTACACCTCTTTATGCAGAATGTTTAATGACAACGAAGTCTGTAATCCTTGCTCTCCTAAGGGCAGCGGTATCCAATGAACTTCTCGATTCACTCTCACGCGAACGAAGACTTTCTATTTCATAGGGATCGGAGCCCAGGCCTACGCGACCACCTGGATGCGGTTCGACATACCTCGCGAGGCAATCAATATTCCGAAGGCATTCCCAGAGGTTTCCAGTGATAGCTGCCGCTCGTGCGGCACACCACTGGAATATGACTCAGCGATCACTGCAACGTGCAAATTCTGGCGACATCTCGCTCTACTGTTCAATATTTATCGAATAAAGAAGACTTTTTTCGTGGGAACTACATACAATTGTAACGGTACTCAAAAAATCTCAGCAACAAAAGCCGGAGATGACACATACTTTCTTGTTATAGGGATTAGGACAGAAGAGAACTATTAATTCCAGGGTTACCATTCCACGTGGCTGACGTTCCTCAGTCTGGTATCTAGCGCAGGAAGAAATTGGCTACACAGATAAGTTCATCTGCTGGTTTGTGTAATACTGCAGCGTAGGTTCTATATCAATAATTAACACTGGTAACTGTTAGAATTTTCATGCAATATATGAAATAATCTACATAACACAGGCCTACTAGTAACAGTATTGTCATATCGCTTTTATTCTGTTTCCATTTTCTTTGAAAAATTCGGTACGTCATCTCTTCTAGCACTTGAGTTGTTTTACATACATTTCTTAATAATAATAATAATAATAATAATAATAATAATAACAATAATAATAATAATAATAATAATAATAATAATAATAATATTTACTGGCTTTTAAGGAACCCGGAGGTTCATTGCCGCCTTCACATAAACCCGCCATCTGTCCCTATCCTGTGCAAGATTAATCCACTCTCTATCATCATATCCCACCTCCCTCAAATCCATTTTAATATTATCTTCCCATCTACGTCTCGGCCTCCCTAAAGGTATTTTTCCCTCCGGCCTCCCAACTAACACTCTATATGCATTTCTGGATTCGCCCATACGTGCTACATGCCCTGCCCATCTCAAACGTCTGGATTTAATGTTCCTAATCATGTCAGGTGAAGAATACAATGCGTGCAGTTCTGTGTTGTGTAATTTCTCCATTCTCCTGTAACTTCATCCCTCTTAGCCCCAAGTATTTTTCCTAAGAACCTTATTCTCAAACACCCCAAATCTCTGTTCCTCTCTCAAAGTGAGAGTCCAAGTTTCACAACCATATAGAACAACCGGTAATATAACTGTTTTATAAATTCCAACTTTCAGATTTTTTGACAGCAGACTAGATGATAAAAGCTTCTCAACCGGATAATAACAGGGCGCAGTCAAATTGAAGTTATAATTGTGACAGAGTTTATTAATTTAATTTAATTTACGTATGACTATCATCACTATTATTATTATTATTATTATTACATAATTATTCCATTGTTGTTGTGAAGATGCAAAGAATTGTCATTGTATTATATTAATTATGTATTATATTGTCTTGTATTGTAGTATTGTATTGCTTTGAATTGTATTGTATTGTATTGTATTAATTATGTTATATTCATAGCATTGTATTAATTTTCTATTATACTGGTTGAGTGCAAGAGAAGGCCGAATGGCTTAACGCTGCCAGTTAAAATAAACCATTATTATTATTATTATTATTATTATTATTATTATTATTATTATTATTATTATTATAACAGGCATTTCCCATATTTATTCTGCGTTTAATTTCCTCCCGAGTATCATTTATATTTGTTACTGTTGCTCCAAGATATTTGAATTTTTCAACCTCTTCGAAGGATAAATCTCCAATTTTTATGTTTCCATTTCGTACAATATTCAGGTCACGAGACATAATCATATACTTTCTATTTTCGGGATTTACTTCCAAACCTATATAGCCTACCCTGATTTTTTATTTTTTATTTCTGATTTATCCTCAAATGTGTGATTATCCGTTGTGCTCCCAGTGGGAATGTTTTATCAGGTTCGATTCTTCCCGTATTGATGAAGGCGTATGTATCACAATACTAGAGACTACGTAAAACAAAATAAAATACTTCGTACTCAGAAATCGACTGTTGATTTTAAAAGTGCATCAAGATATTGCAGTCCTTTTGCATTGTATAACTGTGAGGCAGAAAGTGAAGTCTGGTAGTCTATGTGATGGCCTTGTTACGTAAGCTTTCGATCAGAGAGCCGCGGGATTGCGTGAAGCTTTATCCACATGTAACTTTTAAACGATGGAGTTGCTGTAACACGACAGAATCATTTCAGGTCATGCGGCTGCACAATTTCCAAGGATAGGGACAACAAATTGCTGAGTACAAATATTTCCAAGAAATCGTGCCGTAATCGAATTCAGCAGCGTATGAACTCTGTGCCGCAGTCTGTACGACCAAAATGAGTCATTTTCATTCCGTATGTTGACCCGAATCACACAGGGTGTTCCGTTTAGATATGAATACAATTAAAGTCATAAATTTATTGTTGAGTATATTTTAAATATACTATAGAAAAAATAGAAGTTTATTTTCTTGGCCCACGTTAGATCAAGATTGTTCACATGGTACCCCTGATCATAGATTGATCAGCCTAATGGACTTTCAAGGCAACGACATCCTCTTTGAAAAAGAGAGGCGACATTTTAGTGCTGTATTTTGCCTGATGACGCTCTCACCATAAATGACACAAATGGTTGTATTATATTTATGGTGGGTGGAAGAGAAGACCTGATGGTTTTTACTCCACCAGAATGAATGAATAGATGAATCTAACAATGAATGAATAAATAAATAAATAAATAAATGAAGCAATCAATAAATCAATGAATAAATATATGAAGCAATGAATAAATGAATGAAATCAATCAATGAATCAACCAATGAACAATGAACGAATAAATAAATAAATAAATAAATAAATAAATAAATAAATAAATAAATAAATAAATAAATAAATAAATAAATAAACAAATAAAATAAAAACAAAATAAATAAATAAATAAAATAGATAAACCAACAAACAAACAAAGAAACAATTAAATAAATAAACAAACAAATAAACAAGTAAATAAATAAACAAATAAATAAAAAAATAATAAAAATTAATAAATGACATCTATTATTCCGATTGTAACTTTAGCTGCATTGAGAGGATCAATTGCTCTCCTGAAGCATCACCTATATTCGAAATGAAACCAAGTTCATTAGCATTCTTTACTTTTTTGTAATACTTGCCTCTCTAAAACTAGGTATATTTCCACCAATCACAAAATGTTTTTGCAGCTGTGTACTTGTAGGAGTTTCATTGTCAAAACAAAATTAATGGTTCACTGAACTTGTAAACATTTATATGGTTAAGTACTCTTTGTCCCTTGTGGCAGCTCACGAATGGTGAGAAGATTTCTAAATTTCAATTACTAACACTAAATAAATAGATAAACAAACACGCAAACAAGAGGCCTGCGTTGCCTTTATCCTCCGTTAACCCTGCATTACTCAAGTGGGGTGTGGTAAACCCCGGTGCGTATAATTCAACGAAAATCTAAGAGATGGAGCTAGTGTGTACTCTGTGCATCTGTATACCTTTCAATCACATCCAGAAGAGTTCACTTAAGAAATTGTTTAAGTGAACTAAGAATAGTATATATAATTCCGTTTATCTGATTTCTTAAACTTGCGGAAAAATATATTAGTTATTTAAAATGGGGTTTGTGAAACACCACCTGAGCAATGGTGAGAATATTTATAACATGAGTAACGCAGAGTTGGTAATGCCGGAAACGTTCGTTTCTTTTTATACCTCACACTTCATTTCCTTCAGTCCATAATTAAAGCAAACTTTCTTAGATATTGAAAAATCCAACACGTTTTCAGTAACACAAAACTATGACATTAAAATGACAAATGACGAATCCTAAATACATTTCTTATAAAGGCACTGTTGCCATGGTAAGCAAAACAAAAGACTACGAACTTACGCATCGAACTACAGTCTGATCCGTTTCGGAAGACATAAAATAAAACGACCACAAAATTTATAATGGGGGTGCTGTAGAAATTCATTTCAGTTCCAATGTGGTAATGAAGCACGGGAGTTTTGTATCATCATTGTTTTCGGCCTGGTAGCATAGTAGTTGGACTTCTGTATTCGAGGTTACGGGTTCGATTCCGACTCAGGTCGATAGCATTTAAGTGTGTTTAGATGCGACAGGCTCATGTCAGTAGATTTACTGGCATATAAGAGAACTCCTGCGGGACAAAATTCCGACACACCGGCGACGCTGATATAACCTCTGCAGTTGCGAGCGTCGTTAAATAAACCATACATTTTTAAATCATCATTGTTACTGCATAAGAAACAAAAGAAGTTACTCAGCAACGACCGAATAAACAAAATGCTTCTTGAATAGCTGGGTGTTTTCTGACGAAGTACCCTTTTATGTCAGTGGGCGAGTGAATGCCCATAATGCAATCATATGGGGACGTGAAAATCCACATGTCTCATATGAACTGGAACGGGCTAGTTCTAAAGTTAATGTTTGTTGCGCGGTAAATTGCTATAATCTGTCTGGGCCGTTTATCTTCGCAGAGGAAACACTTCGATCAGGACCATAAATGGACACGTCGAAAAAAACTTTTTCGAACACCAACTGCAACAGGAAAACATCATCGGTATCGTGTTCCAACAGGATGATGCAACACCTCACTGGACAACAGATGACAACATTGGATGACGTCCACACCTGTGGAGTAACGGCCAGTGCGTCTAGCAGCGAAACCAGGTGGCCCGGGTTCGATTCACGGTCGGGGCAAGTTACCGGGTTGAGGTTTTTTCCGGGGTTTTCCCTCAACCCAATATGAGCAAATGCTGGGTAGCTTTCGGTGTTGGACTCAGGACTCATTTCACCGGCATTATCACCTTCATCTCATTCAGACGTTAAATAACCTGAGATGTTGATAAAGCGTCGTAAAATAACCTACTAAAATAAAATAAAAACATTGGATGACACATTTGATAACACTGCTGTGGTCGAGGAGGGCCAATTATGCGGCCTCCAAATTCTCCAGACTTGACACCATCCGATTTTTTTCTCTGGGGTTTCGGGAAGAATGATGTGTATGAACAGCGATTGAGGGATATTGTGATAGCCGGGAAAAAGATCTCACGACCGGCAGAAGGAGGGCAAGGTCGGCCGTGGCTCGGCGCGGCAAATGAAGTTGCGCGCGCATCTGCTTCCTGGGGCATGTGCTGTGGCGTAGAGAGGAGAGGAGAGACGGCGACCGCGGCAGAGAGGGAAGAAATCCAGAGAATCCGAGAGGTGCCATCTTCTGGACATCCGTAGAAATTTCCAGCACCGTACTTTCCCGAAACTATGGTTTAGTTATAAATACGACACGCGAGTGAACTTGAGTGAGCAGTTAGTTTGTCGCAGTCGTTGCTAGTTTTGGACAGCAAGACAGTCTTGTGTAGCAGTGAAGCCAGCTTCGAGACCGGAGTTCGACTTGAGTTGTGTCCGTAACTGTGGGAGCCGGAAGTCCTGAGTTCGAAGTTCAGTGGACTGTCTCTGAAGGTCTGGGGTTCGAGATACTGTGAATTCGAGTGACTGAGCTAGAAGAACTAGCCAAGGCAAACGAACTGTGAACTGAGAACTGACAGTTCTGTTTTGTAAATAGTGCTTTGTGAACATTAGTTAAGATTAGCAGTACATTGTTGTTCTCAATAATCCAAGTAAATTGTCATTGTCGTCTGTGGAGTGCAATAACGAATACTGTGTTACTGTGTGGAGTGGAAACCCTATTGTTGACGGGAGTGTTTACATTCAATTATAGAAAGTGATTAGTGTCGTAACAATAAAAAGTTACATTCTTGTTTTGTATTTAAAAAGTTACAATATTTACGATCTCAGAGCAAAGATTTTCCAAACTTTTGAGAAAGTTACTCCTGAGATTTTAGACCACACATGGGAGGAAGATATGAATTGTGTCGTGTTCGCACATTGAGGTCTAATTTGGACAAAACTCCCTTTCTTTTAGAATGAATGTACAAATTATTTAACAATAAATAGCAACAGTTTTCATTTTATCACGTTTTTATTTTATGTCTTCCCAAACGGATCACCGTGTATATTAGAAGTCTTCCCAAACGGATTACCCTGTATATTAGTAGTGTTCCAAACGGATCACCCTGTATATTAGTAGTGTTCCCAAACAGATCACCCTATATACTAGAAGTCTTCCCAAACGGATCACCCTGTATATTAGAAGTCTTCCCAAACGGATCACCCTGTATATTAGAAGTCTTCCCAAACGGATCACTCTGTATATTAGAAGTCTTCCCAAACGGATTACCCTGTATATTAGAAGTCTTCCCAAACGGATCACCCTCTATATAAGAAGTCTTCCCAAACGGATCACCCTCTATATAAGAAGTCTTCCCAAACGGATAACCCTGTATATTAGAAGTCTTCCCAAACGGATCACCCTGTATACTAGAAGTCTTTCCAAACGGTTCACCCTGTATATTAGAAGTCTTCCCAAACGGATCAACCTGTATATTAGAAGTCTTCCCAAACGGATCACTCTGTATGCTAGAAGTCTTCCCAAACGGATCACTCTGTATATTAAAAGTCTTCCCAAATGGATCCCCCTGTATATTAGAAGTCTTCCCAAACGGATCAACCTGTATATTAGAAGTCTTCCCAACGGATCAACCTGTATATTAGAAGTCTTCCCCACGGATCACCCTGCATATTAGAAGTCTTCCCAACGGATCACCCTGTATATTAGAAGTCTTCCCAACGGATCAACCTAAGTCTTTCCAAACGGATTACCCTGTATATTAGTAGTGTTCCAAACGGATCAACCTGTATATTAGAAGTCTTCCCAAACGGATCAACCTGTATATTAGAAGTCTTCCCAAACGGATCAACCTGTATGTTAGAAGTCTTCCCAAATGGATCACTCTGTATATTAGAAGTACGAGTATAACTATTGGAAACGTGTTGTGTTTTAGTCTCGACATTCATCTTTGAAGCGTCACAGTTTGGACGAGGCAGCCAGCAAGGAACGTTCGCTCCAGTGATCATATTTGCATGTAGAATGAGTCGCTTCTGCTTTCCTCACGCCTGCAGCACGTGGATCTGTTTACTGATAAATTAATTTCTCACTTCGGTTGTATTACAATTCACAATGGTATACAAAATTAATGTATCTGACGCGATGCTTTCACGCTGGAACCTCGTTTCGCATTATGTACACTGCTTCTTCCTCGTAACCCTATGACGTTGTGCTTCATAACAGAATGGAATTAACAGACATGAGCTTCTGTTGTTACGGAGCGCATCCTGATATGTAATTACGAAAGACAATACTGAGTCACTGCGTGACCCACTTATTGAGTAAAATGTTCCTTTGCTTTGTCTGTCCAAGGAAATGAACGAATGACACTTTCAAACCTGCCACAGTTTCCGTCACGGGCGTTAACAAGCCTACCGTCACTTTTAAGCTAACCAACAACGTAGGCATTGTAAGAGTATGTCAACAGCTAGAAATTATACATGCCGACAGACGTTCGGTTCTACGAGGAAATACAGCTTCAACTTAAAGTATCGTACACATTTTAAACATCATCATCATCATCATCATCATTATTATTATTATTATTATTATTATTATTATTATTATTATTATTATTATTATTATTATCTCTTACTTACTGGCTATTAACGAACCCGGAGGTTCATTGCCGCCCTCACATAAGCCCGCCACCGGTCCCTATCCTGAGCAAGATTAATCCATTCTCTATCATCATATCCCACCTCCCTCAAATCCATTTTAATATTATCTTCCCATCTACGTCTCGGCCTCCCCAAAGGTCTTTTTCCCTTCCGCCTCCCAACTAACACTCTATATGCATTCCTGGATTCGCCCATACGTGCTACATGCCCTGCCCATCTAAACCGTCTGGATTTAATGTTCCTAATTATGTCAGGTGAAGAATACAGTGCGTGCAGTTCTGTGTTATGTAACTTTCTCCATTCTCCTGTAACTTCATCCCTCTTAGCCCCAAAAAATTTCCTAAGCATCTTATTCGCAAACACCCTTAACCAAAGTGAGAGTCCAAGTTTCACAACCATAAAGAACAACTGGTAATATAACTGTTTTATCAATTCTAACTTCCACATTTTTTGACAGCAGACTGGATGATAAAAGCTTCTCAACCGAATAATAACACGCATGTCCCATATTTATTCTGTGTTTAATTTCCTCCCGAGTATCATTTATATTTGTTACTGTTGCTCCCAGGTATTTGAATTTTTCCACCTCTTCAAAAGATAAATTTCCAATTTTTATATTTCCATTTCGTACAATATTCTGGTCACGAGACATAATCATATACTTTATCTTTTCGGGATTTACTTCCAAACCTATTTCTTTACTTGCTTGAAGTAAAATTCCCGTATTTTCCCTAATCGTTTGTGGATTTTCTCCAACATATTCACGTCATCCGCATAGACAAGCAGCTGATGTAACCCGTTCAATTCCAAACCCTCTCTGTTATCCTGGACTTTCCTAATGGCATACTCTAGAGCAAAGTTAAAAAGTAAAGGTGATAGTGCATCTCCCTGCTTTAGCCCACAGTGAATTGGAGTCGCATCTGACAGAAACTGACCCATACCTATTATTATTATTATTATTATTATTATTATTATTATTATTAACTCCGTACATAGATGAAATTATTGAGGCCATTAATGTAATTTTAGTCATAATAGATCGACTTTTGAACAGATTTTTTTGTATTCGACAGATATTGCAGAAAAAATGGGAATATAAGGGTACAGTACATCAGTTATTCATAGATTTGAAAAATGCATATGTCTATGTTAAGAGAGAAGTTTTATATAATATTCCTATTGAATTTGGTATTTCCAAGAAACTAGTTCGATTAATTAAAATGTGTCTCAGTGAAACGTACAGCAGAGTCCGTATAGGCCAGTTTCTCTCTGTGACGCTTTTCCAATTCACTGTGGGCTAAAGCAAGGAGATGCACTATCACCTTTACTTTTTAAATTTGCTCTAGGGTATGCCATTAGGAAAGTCCAGGATAACAGACAGGGTCTGGAATTGAACGGGTTACATCAGCTGCTTGTCTATACGGATGACGTCAATATGTTAGGAGAAAATCCACAAACGATTAGGGAAAACACGGGAGTTTTACTTGAAGCAAGTGAAGAGATAGGTTTGGAAGTAAATCCCGAAGAAACCAAGTACCGGTATATGATTATGTCTCGTGACCAGAACATAGTACGAAATGGAAATATAAAATTTGGAAATTTGCCCTTCGAAGAAGTGGAAGAATTCAAGTACTCTGAACAACAATAACAAATATAAATAACACTCGAGAGGAAATTAAACGCAGAATAAATGTGGGAAATGCCTGTTATTATTCGACTGAGAAAATTTTGTCATTCAGTCTGCTGTCAAAAAAGCTGAAAGTTACAATTTGTAAAACAGTTATATTACAGGTCATTCTGTATGGTTGTGAAACTTGGACTCTCACTTTGAGAGAGAAACAGAGGTTAAGGATGTTTGAGAAATATTTGGGGTTAAGAGGGATGAAGTTACAGGAGAACAGAGAAAGTTACACAACACAGAACTGCACGCATTGTATTCTTCACCTAACATAATCAGAAACCTTAAATCTAGGCGTTTGAGATGGACAGACATGTAGTACGTGAATCCAGAAAGGCGTATAGAGTGTTAATTGGAAGACCTGAGGGGAAAAAGACGTTTGGAGAGGCCGAAACGTAGATGGAGGATAACACTGAAATGGATTCGAGGGCGGTGGGACACTGCTGAACTGTTTCCTAAGCCCTGAGTTCCGCTGGACGTAGGGCGTAGTGAGTTTTTACGTTGCGTAAGGCAGGGATTGCTTACATTTTCTCCCCTCGTGAAAGTGTTATTGAATTTACTGCGATGTTTCAATTTCTTTCTACAAACAAACTCGATTTACCACTAAATCTAAAGAAATAACACAAAATGGAGGAAGAAAACTTTGTTTCTTTTAACTTTAGGATTCATTTTGTGACGTTACTGCCACTGAACACCTTCCAATATTTTGTATTTGATGTGATGTGCATCAGTCGAGGATATAATAGCCTCGTAGATAACAGATAACGAATACGAACAAAATACGTCCAAAAGTTTATTAGAATTTATCTATACACAGACGAATAGAAAGATGATATGCACAAAAAAAAAAAAAAAATTCTGTACCACTGAACCTGAGCATTCGTATTTTGACAAAAATCTAGAAGTAGAAATATCGTCGTGCTGAAAAAAAAGCTATTCATACTTGTCACAATAAATTTTTAATTTTTATATTTTATTGCGTTTTTTTACGACGCTGTATCAACATCTAGGTTATTTAGCGTGTGAATGATATGAAGGTGATAATGCCGGTGAAATGAGTCCGGGGTCCAGCACCGAAAGTTATCCAGCATTTTCTCGTATTGGGTTGAGGGAAAACCCCGGAAAAATCCTCAACCAGGTGACTTGCCCCGACAGGGATTCGAACCCGGGCCACCTGGTTTCGCAGCCAGACGCGCTGACCGTTACGTCACAGTTGTGGACGTCACAATGAAAAGTAGTAGTATATCGAAATGATAGCCGTCCAAATCTTGGATTTACAATATCGGCATCCTAATCAATTCAAATGAACAAAAAAGGAAATGTAAATTAATGTTAGAAAAATACATAATGAATTTAAAAAAAAATAATATTCTGCGACAAGATGTGATAGCTATCAAAACGATAAAAATGTATTGAAAATACATAATATACAACTAAACAATATAAAGATGAATAGAAATGGTGATTGATGATGTTTAATGAAGATTTTAAAATTATTGATGGAATTGTCAGGAACCTTTAATTTTCTGAGGATCTCCAATGTAAATTTGGGAATTGTAAGAAACAAATTAAGAGAATTCTAGAACTAATGCTGAAAACTTTCGGCATCCTGAAGCACACCTCAAAGAAATCTAATTTGAGTGTTTTCAGACATTTAAAATCCGGATCCTAGTTATAAATATTCTTGACATCTGATATGTTTCTCCAGACATCATTGCTGGAAGCAAATAGAAACATGTTACGTACAGAATGGCTTCTATTCTCAGATTGTTTACAAAGAACTGCGTATAAAATTCCGCTACACCCACTACATTTCATTTTGCATATACAACCGAATCACACAAAGATTCATAACTGAATCACACGACGATTCAATCTGCTCAAGTTGAAAGTCTTCACTATCTCTTTGAACGCTGGGCTTTGATTTTCACTGGTTGCCACTGAAGCCTGTGTTTATATGTTTTTGCATACGTGTATCCCTTTCTTTCTTCAAACGAACACGTGCCTTGTTATTTTTCACGTTCCTTATTAAGCACCGAAACAGATAACGCTGTATTTTGTGCAGTTATTGCTTTCACTATATTGATGGCTGAGAACCAGACTGTTCTAAGTCCATTTTACTAAATCTTTTATTATGTACCTCGTTTTACCGTGACAACGCTTTTTAGTTCTTTTATGCTCGACCATGCCGAAATGTAGTAATTATACACCTGGTAGCAGTCCTTTAATGCACCTCATTAAAGTACACCTATTCATTAAAGTTCAGTTGTTCAGCCAATCAGAAATCACCATTGTAGCATTATAAAAGCGAAAGTATCGATTATTCTCGGATATGCAATCGAAAGACAACTAGCGAAACGTCACGGAGGCTGGAAATCCAATACTGTCGCAGAAGGTTATGTTCTGTTACTATAATAATTAGCGTTAATTGTAAATAATATTAAAATAAATTCAATTTGTCATCTCGTTTTTCAATGTCTAAATCAATTTCCAGGTTATATCAAGATTAATGTTCATGTTACTCTGTAGATTATATCAAGGTCAATGACATTCGTTCCTCGGAAAAAATCAATACTTTCGCGTCTGCGCACATCTCACAATTTAGAAGGTCAGTTCCGCTCCTCACTTAGATAACTATAACATGAACACTTATGAATAATTTCAAGTTAGAAATATGGTCGAGCATAAAAAGTCGTATGAAACTTGCCAATAATGGTAATTAAGACGCTCGTATGAAAATTATGAAACTCGCTTGCGCTCGTTTCATAAACAAACATACTCGCGTCTTAATTACTACCATTATAGGCTCGTTGCATAATGTACTATTAGCACTCTGATTATTGTATTATTTGTCTCTTTGTTTTATGAAGAATTTTAGATAAGGGCGCAAATAGCCATAGTAGCTGACGCGTCCTTTTTAAACCTACCTACCTGCCTACCTACGTACCTACCTACTTACCCACCCACCCACCCATTGTATTACTTTATTTTTATTGAAAATATACCATATGTCTGTATAAATATTTACAATACAATTACTGTATTTCTTCTGAATGATCCGTTGCTAAGCAAGTCATGTCAGAATACTGTGACGTAACTCATTGCCGTTGCTAAGCAACTGAGGTCAGATATTGAAATTTTCGTAATATTTAGAAGATTTGACACTCGAGCACAAACGTTTCAGGGAAAAAGAACAAAAGAAAGCTCTTATTAACTAAGGAACAATATGTTAAAAAATTACCTATCAGAACCAACCGTCCAGTTGACTGGGATGTTGACATAACCTCGGTTAGTGAAGGTACAATGTTTTCGTCTTACCTGAAAAAAAGACACATACCTAATTAAATTTCTAGTTTTATTAATGTAATGTAATGTAATGTAATGTAATGTAATGTATGTATGCATGTATGTATGCATGCATGTATGTATGTATGTATGTATGTATGTATGTATGTATGTATGTATGTATGTATCTACACACACAGTTATTCACTTCCTTATTATTAAATGCTATGGAACCTTGCAACTTATGGCATGCGTATGAAAATGCGGGACCTGTTTCTAGGAGATATGAACGCAAGGTTGGGTGTGAAATTTCTGTAGCCTACCTCTAGGTTGGGTAATTCCTTAATTCAAAATAGGCAATTCTCGATTTCATTTATTACCAAGGAACGTTATCACTACACGGGCCGATATTAGGAACTTCCTTCCTTTTAAAATGCTAATGAAGTAAGCGCCTATAATAGGTTAGGTTATACTGCCAAATTAATAATGTATTGTTCGTTTATTCACAGAATTTAAGGTGTTAGTGCTGATAGTACAAACATTTTACATGTCCGAAGTGCTGTCTCTGTATGTATGGGAAAGAAATATGTGCAATATTGCGAGGTTTTCACATTAAAACAAGAGCATTGAGTAACATACATAGTGTAAGACACGAACTCGCTAACCGTTATTAGGAGAGTTAGGAAGTTGGTACCAAAACTTTTAAGTTGTGTGAGCTTGGACTACTGCATATCTCTACTGAATGAAAAGTAGTAGCGCAGCTCTCAATGTCAAAGAACCAGAACGATAAACATGTACACCTGGGTGGTAACCAAACTTATGCTCCAATCGTCCACGGCCTTAAAAAAAAAACAATAATTGTACTCTGAAAATGTTTGTTTTACGTCACAAGACGTTACTGGAGATAATCTGAAATATGATACAGTATATCTTACTATCATCAGATGAACAACTACTTTGTGAATGTAATAGTGTATCTCGTGTCCACACCTGTGGAGTAACGGTCAGCGCGTCTGGCCGCGAAAGCAGGTGGCCCGGGTTCGAATCCCGGTCGGGGCAAGTTACCTGGTTGAGGCTTTTTCCAGGGTTTTCCCCTCAACCCAATAGGAGAAAATGCTGGGTAACTTTCGGTGCTGGACCCCGAATTCATTTCACTCAGACGCTAATTACCTGAGATGTTGATACAGCGTCGTAAAATAACCCAATTAAAATAATTAGTGTATCTCGTACGGCACATAATATTAAACCCATGTAACATGAGCTGCTGCCAAGAAGTCAAAAGAAGAATAACAATGGGAAGCTTTTAATAGAAAAAGGATCATCTTCTACGGATCTCTGGAAAAAAGAACTAAGGAAGAGACTAGTGAAGTGCTTTGTATGGAGTGTAGCATAGTATGGTGCCGAAACATGAACATTACGACGAAGTGAAGAGAAGCGAATAGAAGCATTCGAAATGTGGATATGGAGAAGAATGGAACGTGTGAAGTGGACAGACAGAATAAGAAATGAAGCTGTGTTGGAAAGAGTGGGTGAAGAAAGAATGATGCTGAAACTGATCAGAAAGAGGAAAAGGAATTGGCTGGTTCACTGGCTGAGGAGAAACTGCTTACTGAAGGATGCACTGGAAGGAATGGTGAATGGGAAGAAGATATCAGATAATAGACAACATTAAGATATATGGATCAAATGAGGAGACAAAGAAGAAGGCAGAAAATAGGAAAGATTGGAGAAAGTTGGGTTTGCAATGAAAGATCTGCCCCTGGGCAGAACACTGAATGAATGAATATTGTATATTCAAAAATCTTATTATTTTTGTCAATTTTTGATCCTAATATTTATCGCAAAAAACCGTTATTTATCTCAAGTTATATTAATAAATTATGTGATATTTTGAACTTAACGTCTTGATGTTGCGTTCACGCCTTTAGACCGGACTGGTTCACATTTGGTGTCCTGTTATTCGGTTATTTGCGAACGTTTCTATAAAGCCACATGATCTCACGTTGTTGAACAATACATCGGTGCAGACTGTTAAAGAAAATTGAAGGTGTGGTCGCCAGAAATATGAGAACGTACCTATCCAGTTATAGCGAGAGGGAAACCTGTTTAGCAGGCCGACTGTACTGCCATTAAATGCCATGTCAATTGTGCTGTCAATAAAGACAAGCGTTGGCGAATTTTTTTTCTTTTCCCCTCAAGAACTATAACATAAAATTCGTTGTACTCTGCACTACGAGGACCTTTCACAAAGCACTGTACTAAAAGGCAGGAACAAATAAAGCGTTGTATTTATTATTCTACATAATATCAGTTACTGAAACGACCAGCAGAACAATAGACAGCGCAAATAAAAATAAAAAAAGACGGGCGTTAATTTGCAGCGTGTTGATATCCCTTTTTACTAGAGTGACAGTAAACGACATGTTTCGAATATTTTTATTCTGGCTTTCCAGCGGATCTGGTACAGTTCAATAGCTGAAGTTTTCTGAAGTCCAATGTGGTTGTCAAATTTTTGCACATTTCCATTGAAAGTTTATAACATTTTTAAAAGTCGAGTAATAAAATACGACAAATGCGACTGTGGCTTCAACCCTGATTTATACCGAGGATCACGTAAGAGTAGTTCCTAGGCTTACTTGGCCGTCTCTTCAGTGTTGCCAACAAATACCAGGTATCACCAAAAGAGGATAAGATAATAATAATAATAATAATAATAATAATAATAATATATACATTTATTTCATTTATTAATTTATATTTAATGTGCTGCACAACAGCCAGTGGCCAATTACAGTTCAGCACAGGGAATGGTAATAATAATAATAATAATAATAATAATAATAATAATATATACATTTATTTCATTTATTTATTTATATTTAATGTGCTGCACAACAGCCAGTGGCCAATTACAGTTCAGCACAAGGAATGACAATAATAATAATAATAATAATAATAATAATAATATTTATTTATTTCATTTATTTATTTATTTATATTTAATGTGCTGTACAACAGCCAGTGGCCAATTACAGTTCAGCACAGGGAATGATAATGATAATAATAATAATAATAATAATAATAATAATAATAAATATTTATTTATTTCATTTATTTATTTATATTTAATGTGCTGTACAACAGCCAGTGGCCAATCACAGTCCAGCACAAGGAATGATAATAATAATAATAATAATAATAATAATAATAACAATAATAATAATATTTATTTATTTCATTTATTTATTTATTTATATTTAATGTGCTGCACAACAGCCAGTGGCCAATTACAGTTCAGCACAGGGAATGGTGATAATAATAATAATAATAATAATAATAAATATTTATTTATTTCATTTATTTATTTATTTATATTTAATGTGCTGCACAACAGCCAGTGGCCAATTACAGTTCAGCACAGGGAATGATAATAATAATAATAATAATATATATTTATTTCATTTATTTATTTATATTTAATGTGTTGTACAACAGCCAGTGGCCAATTACAGTTCAGCACAAGGAATGATAATAATAATAATAATAATAATAATAATAATAACAATAATAATAACAATAATAATAATAAATATTTATTTATTTCATTTATTTATTTATTTATTTATATTTAATGTGCTGCACAACAGCCAGTGGCCAATTACAGTTCAGCACAGGGAATGATAATGATAATAATAATAATAATAATAATAATAATAATAATAATAAATATTTATTTATTTCATTTATTTATTTATTTATATTTAATGTGCTGCACAACAGCCAGTGGCCAATTACAGTTCAGCACAAGGAATGATAATAATAATAATAATAATAATAATAATAATAACAATAATAATAATATTTATTTATTTATTTCATTTATTTATTTATTTATATTTAATGTGCTGCACAACAGCCAGTGGCCAATTACAGTTCAGCACAGGGAATGATAATAATAATAATAATAATAATAAATATTTATTTATTTCATTTATTTATTTATATTTAATGTGCTGTACAACAGCCAGTGGCCAATCACAGTCCAGCACAAGGAATGATAATAATAATAATAATAATAATAATAATAATAGTAATAATAATAATAATAATAATAATAATATAGTAACAATAATAATATAGTAACAATAATAAAGTCTTGCTTATTTACTTATTTATCACATCTAATCTTTATGTTGGGAGGTGTTTTCTAAATGGTTCAATAATTTGGAAAAGAGTGTATTTTCCACCTGGACCTCTCGCACATTACGTTGGCAGTTAGTCTATTAGTATGATCTAATATTAAAATGTATATTAAAATTTAGTGTTACGAGTGAAGTTTACTTTCGTCAAAGTGTCGACTGTGAATTGAAAAATGGTGACTTCATACTTCCAAGAGTCAACTTTGGTCCAAAGTCTCGTCTATGAATATGACCCTTAGTGGAAGCCACAGTAATGAGTTTGAATCCCATCTCGGATTCGGACGTTCGTTCATTGTTCTATTACTTGGAAGCTCGTCATGTGTTCTTCTGATGAGAGATCTGAAAATCGCAAACCACGACAAGGTACGACTGAACACGTACGTTTAGAAAAAGCCTGGATGCACACAAATAAAGGAAACTGCTGTAGGGACAACGCGCATAGTATGCTAAGCATAACAACAAAACATTTATGTCTGCAATAAGGTATTTCAGTTCCATGCTTAATGTATTATATATGTGGCACTCACACAAGTTTACATTTTGTTGCATGCTGAATTTCAGTAGGGACAAGAAAACAAAAGATCTCCCAACACGCATGCGTTGGTAATTAATAGCGAGGGGCACGGAACTGCTTCATATTTCACGGTGTGGGGGAGTATTAGTCACTGCAATCTCTGCAGACTGCAACATGTTGCTAGTGTCGAGCGTTAGGACGTGTAATTAACGTGGGCCAGCGTCTGCCAGCCTTACATAGGGCGATAATTTCCAAGAATAAACGTCAGTTACATCTCACAGCTCTTTGGTTAAGACATCACCGGCCAGTCAGGACGTGGGCAACTTTCCCTGGCCGGATGCTTAAAAACAGATGGCCATACGTTTACTAGAAAGGGGCAGCAGACCTAGCTAGGGCGTACCGAAAAAGGCCGAAAAATGTTTTTGTAGCGCACTACTGCATAATTCTTTAATTTGTCCATGGATACGAAATATGTACAGACGTGGACAAATTATTAACAAAATTGACGATTTTATGATAATTCCGTTTACAAAATTTGACTTTTCAATTTAGACTACAGTTGACAATTTTGCATATTTCTATCATTAGAGTAGACAGAAATATTAAAAAATGCCAACTGTAGTTTAAACTGAAGAGCCAAATTTTGTAAAAATATATAATAAAAATCTTTAATTTTGATAAAAATTTGTAAATATGCAAAAATGTCAACTGCAGTCCAAATTGAAGAATCAAATTTTGTAAAAAATATAAAATAAAAATCTTCAGTTTTGCTAATAATTTGGAAATATAAAAAATGTGAACTGTAGTCCAAATTGAAGAGTCAAAGTTGGTAAAAATATATAGTAAAAAATCTTCAGTTTTGCTAATAATTTGTGAATATGCAAAAATATCAAATGTAGTCCAAATTGAAGAGTCAAATTTTCTAAAAATATACAATACAAATCTTCAATTTCGCTAATAATTTGGAAATACGTAAAAATGTCAACTGTAGCCTGAATTGAAGAATCATATTTTGTAAAAATATATAATAAAAATCTTCAATTTTGCTAATAATTTGTCCACGTCTGTAATACTGCTCATTTTACCTTTGCGGGCCTAAAATAGTGATATACGTTACAAGAGCGGTATGTTGACGTTCGAAGAAAAGGTTGAAAAAGCAAAACGTAGTTGAGCTTTTTTAATTTCCGAGAAGATGAAAACAAACATACCGCTCGTGTATCGTACGTTATATTGTGCGAAGATCGTTTATTACATACCTGAAAGATGAATTTCTAATTAGTTGCAATGAAATCTCCATGTTGGTTTCTGTTTAATGACGGCAACTTCGGAAAACCAAAATATCTTTCTTCTACATTGTTTCTATAAAATGTTTTCTGCGTTTACTATACTCCAGCAGGCCGTGATATACGTCTGTCTTTTTTCCCCCCAGTCTATAAATGCGAACTTAAAACAAACGGTAAAGTTATGTAATGATTTATTTTTCATTTTAATATTTTAACAATATTATTTATATAACATATTGCAGTAATAACATCGGCATCTGGAATCTTGTTGATTTTTCACGGCTTCCTTAATGTTAGTTGCATTACAAATGCAGTAACTTTTGTGGTGTTGTAGAGTTTACTTAATTTTTGAAAATATTTAAAAACAATAATTAACAGTGCAATTTAGGTGATATTGCAGTGGTAAGTTTCGAATTTATAATTATTACTATGTTAAACGTCTCTAAAAATAATATGTTAAAAGCCTAAAGCAGTAAAATGAATGTCGCGCTTAAGCGGTAAGAAGAGGGAAATTGTTATGTGTGTTACGTTGGGAATACTGAATGTGGTATTTCACACTTACCGCGTATTGGTTCTGTGCGGAAAGCAAGCAAATACGCACGATCTCGCACAAAATCTTTTATATGCCCTAGGAACAAAAAATATGCATTTGTTTACTTATACTTATATTTAATTTGCAACAACTTAACTCCAGAAGGAATTTCGGTTTCAACAGAACACGACATCATGTCCAACATAACAGGACTTTGTTTATTAAATTCAGAGACTGGTAAATGTTATGTTTTATTTAACGACGCTCGCAACTGTAGAGATTATATCAGCGTCGCCGGATGTGCCGGAATGTTGTCCCGCAGGAGTTCTTTTACATGCCAGTAAATCTACTGACATGAGCCTGTCGCATTTAAGCACACTTAAATGCCATCGACCTGGCCCGGGATCGAACCCGCAACCTTGGGCATAAGGCCAGCACTATACCAACTCGCCAATCAGGTCGACTGAGACTGATAACTTAACAACAGAGAAATAATAGCATCATGCATGGCCTCCCTCAACGAATAATTTTTATTATACGTATTCTTTTTTTTCTACTATACATAGTCCCTAGATATATTAAAACAAAACACGCTAAACAAAAGAAACACAAAGCGAATTTCTAACTTAAAACCCTTATCAAAAAGTGCGCCACAAAATAATGTATGAATCTTTGGTGAAATGTCATGTTTAAACCTAGGGCTACTTGCACCCTCTGCAGCAACCCCATAGCCCTCGCTATAAACATCTTCATTTCGCCTTTCATACATTAAATTACTATTTTTACAAAATTAAATATTTAAGCAAATCTGACTTTCAGGTAGAAGCTCCCTGTGAAGCAGGCTTGAATAATTTCAAGGGAAAAATTGTTCCGGAGTCGGGTATCGATCCCGGGACCCTTCGCTTAGCGCACGAATGCTCTCCCGACTGAGCTACCCCAGGAACTATACATGACACCGTCGTAATTCTTCCTTTTATATCCACACAACTCAAATGGGCTGACAAGACGCAAGAAACCCAACTTTGAGTGCACACAATTTTGTGTGACTTAAATTTAAGAATAGTGTGCACTCAAAGTTGGGTTTCTGGCGTCTTGTCAGCCCATTTGAGTTGTGTGGATATAAAAGGGAACAATTGTGACGGTATCGTGTATAGTTCCTGGGGTAGCTCAGTTTGATAGAGCATTCGTGCGCTAAGCGAAGGGTCTCGGGATCGATACCCAGCCCCGGAACAATTTTTCTGTTGAAATTATTAAATATTTAATGGTTCGCAAAAGTTGCATAATGGTGCCAACGTTTCGCAAAAAAAATCTGACCCCCTAGAAGAATTTTTCACTGATCCGCAGACGGGTTCTTTTCGATTACCTTATCTTTCTTTAACGTAAGCATATTTGTAAGTCTTCTCTTGATGCAGACTATGATTTGTTATTATTGACAGATAAGAGGAAAGCACGTTCAGATATTGGGAGCTGGCAGCGTTGGCGACCGGGGGGAGTCACGAAGGTGAACTGTTTTCTGACGGTCGTGGAACGGATCTGGGGAAGCAATTTACCTTCTCCAAGACCAGGAAGGTCGCTTACTCTATTGGGCTGGTTACGCCAGACTATTAATTACAATTATAATTTTAACTGTATTCTTAATATTATAGTTGTAATCCTCTGGTAGAGGGGAAGAGAAAGTCTGATGGCCTTATCTCTACCAGGTTAAATAAATGAATACTAAAAAAATACTAATCTTACGAATTGCTCAGTTGTCGGAATATAATATACTAGCGGCTTGTGCAGCAAATGCTGCAAACTAAGTTCATTAGACATTCAAATAAAAATTTTTCAGATTTATTTTCAATGATGAATAGCAGACATTTTGAAAGTTATTTGCTTCCTTAATAATGAAACATATTCCCTCTGAATGGTTTTTTTTATGCCAGATACATTTTCTTGAACCTACCCACCTTCAGTTTTTGAGTTTCAACGCGACAACGCAAGTAACAATGTCAGGACGATCAGTGAGTTTTTCATGTAGGAGTAAAGCAATAGCTATTTCAGATCATCGTGGATTGTAGGTGAAAGTTAAAAAAATGTCAGGTTTGCTATGCTTTCGAACAATAGACATAGCATTTTTACATATCTGCTGCATGTAGAGCTTGAAATGTAGAGGGTAAAATAATTTTATCCTGCTAAGAGATCTTGCTGAAATGATCGGGAGACTACAGAATTTTGTAGGCCTCTTATTTTATCAGTAAGTAATACCTTTTGGTCTTTCCTTAGGAACTGTAATTTTTGCGCTCTCTCTCCAGCCAATAACGCATATAAATATCTACAGCACACCGCCATTAAATATATGAAAAAGACCCAACCCCACTTGATTAATAAGTATAAAAATATTTAATTTTTAATACAAATATTATCTTACGTGAGTATCTATACAGCCGGCACTCAGTAAATTATAGAAATGAAGATCTAATTTAAGATATTCTCTACATCTACTTACATAACCCCAAAAGGTTTTACTTTCATATCATCAATATAATAGCAGTAATATATATAATTAATGAAAAATAGTCGTATCATGGTATTAACTATAATAATATTTCATTTCTAATGGTAATAATGTCATCAAACCACCTCAGGTTTTGTAGATATCAATATCCAATACACAGCAGTTCTCAGAAAATTACATACCGCATAATCAGACGTGTAAATTATTTTTAGTAAGACTTGAAGTTTTTAATAACCAATTGAATTTGAGCTCTAAATATGTTAGAAATCCTGCAGGTCGTGGCCTTCGTGTAATATCCTATTGTTTATTGTAGTGTGTGTTTTGTTTTATACTGAAATGCAATTAGTTCTCAAAACTGACGATAGGTGGATTTTGGAAAATAAGAAAATTATGTAGGAAAAGTAACACTTCACTGAAAGTTACTATTTTTCTGAACAACTTTGGGTTCCAAGCTTCAAAATGAGGGGTTATTTATTAAAATCCGTTCAGTCGTTATCCCGTAATTTCCATTACCACTTCATATTATATATATAGATAATCTTTAGCCTTCAGATTACCTTCTGTTTCATCAGTGATCCGCTTTCTGCATGAAAGAAATTTCCAAAACTTGGTAGCCGTTGAAATGGGTAACACCGAATTCTTCTCATCAAACGCCAGAAACTGGTACCGAGTGGCGTAGCGTCAATGTAAGGTAAAAAGCTTAGCTTCCCTAGTTAATAATAATTTCATAATAAACCTGCAGTTTATGGAGAAAATTATTTATTAATTTTAATAGAATTTATATTTACGCGTTAAATATTGCGATGCGGCAGCCCAGGATGATTTGTGATGCAGCAGTAAACAAGAAACCTGCACACACCAGCTTCCAAGCAGACCGGTTTCTTCTGTGTAATCCACCCCGCAGATTTTCCATCCCTTTCTAACTAAGCTACCCTAGTCACAAGGCTCGCAAAGAAGCTAGCTTTAACATTTAAAATAAGTAGTTTCCGAGTTATCCCTTTTCGTCAGTTGTGTTCAGTTGAAGTGTTAGTGTGCATTGTGGCTGATATAATAAATAATGAGCGAAATAACAGTTCCTGACACTAATTTACTTAAATTTTTTTAGGACAATTGTATTATCAAGACCGACTTACGAACAAAAGTGTGATTTAAAAAACAAATGACCGACTCCCTTGCTGTCAATGAAGGACACAACCAAAAGACAGACGCATACTTACGTAATGATACTAATATTGTGATTTCTCTAAGTATGACAGGGAGTGAGCTAATGTTATACGTATACGTGTCTATTTGTTAAGAGATATGTGTAAACCGTGAAATCATATTTTATTACGTATCATTTGAGGTCATGCCTTATTGGTGTTACTTACGAGGTTCCAACCAATCTTCGACTGCTGACTTGAAATTGACTACTATTTATTTTAAGACTGTATTTTTGTAATACGTTTTCTCATATTGCATGAAAGGCAACTTGAGTTAGCTTCCCCTGCTCAAAATTTCATGCTACGCCACTGCTGGTACCGTCGCGGGATAACAAACGTGGCTGAAAAGTGGCCTTTATTTGGAAATTAGAATAATTTCTTGTCACAACACACTACAAACCGACATTCCTTGTGAGCCAGTGTCTGTAGTAACGCATGCGGTCCTGGGTTGGGCAATGCAGAATTCCATGTCTTGTGTTTGAGGTAGGTTAGCATATGGATGAGGACGGCGCAGCGTGGGTGATGCATGCCGCTATCGATCCGGGACTCGATCGTGTTTAAATTCACAAGCACACCGCGTCGTCGAAAACAATGCCGCTTCTCTAACGGTTTCCTTACCAGAATCGTATTCTTACGTCCTATTTCGCAGCGTATCGTATGTATCTAACTTAACAGTAATTGCATGGTGCATAGCCAGACGCTATGGTGTAGAGTAGTTGGATTTAAAAGAGGTAATATTATAATAAATGTGACCCAATAATACCAGCACTACAACACAATAATAATAATAATAATAATAATAATAATAATAATAATAATAATAATAATAATGATAATAATAATTTATTTATTTATTATTATTAATATTTGTGTGCTGAACAACAGCCAGAGGCCAATTATAGTTCAGCACAATACACAAACAGAAGATACAAAGGTGCAAAAACAAATAAATAATATCTTAAATAAACAAAAACATACATAAATAAAATAGATAACAAGAACAGTAAATACTAATAATCAAAACGAAACTATACCTTAAAAGGATTTAAATTGTGCCCATGCAAATTGGCATATTTTATGCATCTACAGACTGGAGAAAGTGATTTTGAATTTCTGTTATAATTTTTTTTTGAAATCTTAAACCTTTTGTAGGAATACGAAGGCTGATATTGTTTATTATAGACTCACAATCAATATCACCCTTGATCACTTTGCAAAAAAATTGATAATAAAGATTTTGACGTCTAGAATAAAGGTTGCAACAGTTAAAATATTTACAGGTAATCTCATAGTTAAAGTCAGAGGAATTGGGTATAAATCGAAAAGCACATAAGGACATAAATTTTCTTTGAATATTTTCCAATTTAACCGTATCAGTTGAAGTAATGGAATTCCGGGCTACAGATGCATATTCAAGTTTAGATCGAACCAAAGTAAAGTATAGAATTAATACAGACTCTGGTGTAGAAAAAGAATAAGTTATAGGCCTTACTAAATCAAGCATTCCTATTGAATGATTATAAATATATTGAACATGATCGTGAACGTATAATTTAGAATCGAGTAATACTCCAAGAACTTTAATAGAATCTTTCCTAATAATAATAATAATAATAATAATAATAATAATAATAATAATTTATTTATTTACTTATATTTAATGTGCTGTACAACAGCCAGAGGCCAATTACAGTTCAGCGCAAACAATATAACAAAAACATTAGCAATAATTTACAATAAAAGTACAAAGAAATAATTAAATTAATGGCAATTAATTAAAATGATAATTACAAATGAAATAATGGAATCATAAATGAAGAATGGAATCATATAAAATAATATTACAAAGATATACAAGATTATAATACAACGACAATAATGACAATGAATGGACGGGATAAAATGGATGACTAAACTACATAGCATAATGAGATAAAAGTAATTGTATTTGAAAATGAACGGATGGAATCAAGTAAATTAATAAATAACAAAATAATAATAATAATAATAATAATAATAATAATAATAATAATAATACTCACTTACTGGCTTTTAAGGAACCCGCAGGTTCATTGCCGCCCTCACATAAGCCCGCCATTGACCCCTATCCTGAGCAAGATTAATCCATTCTCTACCATCATATCCCACCTCCCTCAAATCCATTTTAATATTATCCTCCCATCTACGTCTCGGCGTCCCCAAAGGTCTTTTTCCCTCCGACCTCCCAACTAACACTCTATATGCATTTCTGGATTCGCCCATACGTGTTACATGCCCTGCCCATCTCAGACGTCTGGATTTAATGTTCCTAATTATGTCAGGTGAGGAATACAATGCGTGCAGTTCTGTGTTGTGTAACTTTCTCCATTCTCCTGTAACTTCATCCCTCTTAGCCCCAGATATTTTCCTAAGCACCTTATTCTCAAACATCCTTAACCTATGTTCCTCTCTCAAAGTGAGAGTCCAAGTTTCACAACCATAAAGAACAACTGGTAATATAACTGTTTTATAAATTCTAACTTTCAGATTTTTTGACAGCAGACTGGATGATAAAAGCTTCTCAATCGAATAATAACAGGCATTTCCCATATTTATTCTGTGTTTAATTTACTCCCGAGTATCATTTATATTTGTTACTGTTGCACCAAGATATTTGAACTTCTCCATCTCTTCAAAAGAAAAATTTCCAAATTTTATATTTCCATTTCATACAATATTCTCGCCACGAGACATAATCATATACCAAATCTCAAAACCTTATTCCTTTGCTGTGGTCGTGCCAGAGAATCAGTCCCATTCCGAGGCTTATTTGAAGATTTCGTAACAAGCTGTTTTTTACTGTGATGGGTTGTTAGCCCTTCGTCCAACCCCCAAGCTGGAAGACCACCCCTCATCGGCTGTCCACGACTGCTTATTCAATATATTCACAGCTACCCTCCATATCTGGAGGCCGTCTCTTCGATCCGCAACCTGAGGACGCGCCATGCCGTGGTGATAGGGACCCACAATACATGATAAAAATAATAATAACAATAATAATAATACTAATAATAATGATAATAGTAATAATGATAATAGTAATAATAATTTATTTATTTATTATTAATATTTGTGTACTAAACAATACCCAGAGGCCAATTATAGTTCAGTACAATATACAGACAGAAGATACAAAGATGCGAGAGCAAATAAAATAATATCTTAAAAAAACAAAAACATAAATCAATAAAATTGAGAACATGGACAGTAAATACTAACAAACGAAACTATACTTTAAAAGGATCTAAATTGTTCCCATGCAAATTGTCATATTTTATGCATCTACAAACTGGAGAAAGAGATTTTGAATTTCTGTTGTAAAAAAAAAATGAAATTTTAAACCCTTAGTAGGAATACGAAGGCCGATATTGTTTATGATTGACTCACAATCAATATCACCCTTGATAACTTTGCAAAAAAATTGCACGAATATGTAACTTACTCTTTCTGGGTGATAGTGTGTTTTACATAAAAAACAAATATATATCTTTGTTCTGGGAATAAAGTATTATTATTATTATTATTATTATTATTATTATTATTATTATTATTATTATTAATATTATTATTGTTATTATTATTCATGAGAAAATGATTTTTTTCTGAGAAAAGCATTCGTCTGTAACTAATATAATATTAGAATTGTTTGTTGCACTCTGCCCAAGGAATAAGCTGTTACAATAAGCACAGTTATATTACTTCCACCTTGTATAGGATACAGTATTTTAAAAGTATAGTTTATATTGGAACATAATTTTCTAGATAGAAAAACTCTTATCTACGGGGGGAGAGTCAATATTAGTTAAAATTAACTATATGTGACTAAAAAAAAAGGGTTTGTTAAATTTTCTATTCACTTACTGAACTCAACAATTTGAAATTAAATTAAATAATCTAGATCCAACAGAAATTCCCGGATAGAGGATGGAATTTTGAGCTTCAAAGGAGGATTTCCCTCCCCTATACCACATTCCCAACATCCATCACTAATTAAATTGCTGTATTGACTCTGTTTCGACTTCAGCGTAGGGTTGTCAGGTATCTGGATTTGGTACAGCATTCCTCGTGTAAACTTTCTCATTGTATTTATTTTATTTGCCTATTAAACGACGCTGTATCAACTACTGTTATATATTGTTCATGGAATTGACAATAGTAAGATGGTATTTGGCGAGATGAGTTATACATTTGCCATGGGACTATCTGATATTTGTCTTACCTGAAAAAAACTGTGGAAGAAACAAAACCAGATAAGCAGTCCGCATGGGATTCAAATAAACATAGATTTTAATGGAAATACACGTTTTACTAATCGTGACACCGAACAAGTGTTTTTGGCACTGTCTGTATGCAAAAATTTCTTATAAAATATTTTCCGTATTTTGCTCACGTTCAGCAACGACAAATCTATTCTATTACCTGAAATATAGCATTTTGTAGGTACAGAAAATAGTGGATCTTAATAAAGAATTCAATGCGAATCATCATTCGATTATCGTTGATATGCAATTCTTACACAGTGACATCGGTTATTGTCCACTGACTCTTCTAAAGAGCATCATATACGCAAAGACTTATCTCTATAGACTTACAACTGGGAGTATAGTATACTATACCATACTTCATACATGATTATGATATACAGTAAGATATATGTGCAGACCCCCGAAGTAGAGTATAATATACCTGCACTTGTGCCCTAACTGTAACCTGCAGAATTTTTTCAGCATTTTTCCTCATGTCAGTGACATTTTTTGAAGTGTAGAATTATACTGAACTTTAAAAATAAAATAAAAATGTCTCATGTCTCAGGAGGGTAATTAAACGATTGTTCACATTCACACTTATCGGAGACTTGTTCAAAAAGAAGTCGTAACAATATTTTTTAATGGAGAAATTCGATAACCCGAGAAACAGTATTCCTGCATGGTACAACGTTCGTGAAATGTGTGACAATACAGGGTGATCCGTTTTGGTATGAATAAAATAAAAACACCGTGAAACATTTACTATTGAATTTTATTTGTTGAAACTTTGTGCATACAACACTCAAAGATGGGAGATTCCTCAAAGCTCAACATGACCCCCATTGCGAACCCTGCACAACTCTTAACGGTGATGCAATTCAGCCCATGTCCGTTGTAAAATAAGAGGGGTGATTTGTTGAAAAGCTTGAGTAATTTTTACTCTCAGATCATCAATGTTCCTGGGTTTCTGTGAATAGAGAATGTCTTTAACAAAACCCTACACGAAGAAGTCAGGAGGGGTTAGATCTGGGGAGTTTGGGGATCAAGTCAAGAAATAGCTGCTTCTCGTACTGGGTTTCGCCTGCGACCTCCTGCATATTTTTTTTAACACAGAACCTGTTTCTACAAATGTTCGATACCACAACATTATGGAATCGTATTTAGTTACATTACGCACACCATACTCACATCGAAATTCCCTTTGAACTCTTTTAACACTCTCAAAATTTAACATACCAAAGGACACATTGTGCTCGCTGTTGATTTGTAGTAGCCATTTTAATCATCTACGATTTTCATTTCTCCTTTCAGATTATACATTGTTGATTGTCATATATGGAAACTCTCATGTTTTAATCATAATATAACGAGCAAGAAATTTTTCCTACTATCATAATAACTTTATAATAATAAATTAATATTATTCATACCCAAACGGATCAGACTGTATTTTCTGAAATCTGTATTTTCATATCTTGTCACCATTTCGCTACAGGGAACTGCTAAAAAACGAAACAATGACGAAATCTCGACCACATGCTCTCAGTTTTTTCCTACGTTTACTTTCTCTTCCGCTACAATCGTAAAAATTCAAGCAGCGGCAGAAATCTGAAGACATACCACAAAAAAATGTCAATACTTTTCTCCCATACACGAGGAAATTTTTCTGTGAATTTAGATTTCTACAGGCTTGTCTTGAGTGTACCTTCAGATGTCTGCAACATAAAAATAAAATGACTGTCGATAAGATGGAGGTATCTGGAACTTAAATGTTATCATTATACCAGATGCAGGAGCGAAAGGGAAATGGAATTACCGGGTTACTAAGGTAACCGTTTACGTCAACGTGACGGTTCGAAGTGTCAATTCTGAATTTACATTTACAGCAGAATACGTAATAGCTTTATACAGGTAGTTGACTATCCTTTGCCGCTAGTTTCCACGGTTCGTTTCGGGTATAGGTCAGTTCCTGGTCACAGACTGTGAAACTACCAGGAGGTTTTACATTTCTGTAGAGGAATGTTTAACTTACTGGAAAATACCGTTTTATAACATGGCTGTCTAACCAACTGATAAGTTACGCTTTATAAAAGTTTACTAGTTCTTAATTCCGTTTTAATACCATAGTACGTCGGAGGTATTGACCCGAATTACAGGCAAACCTTCCGAATAGTGTCAATATCTGCGATAGAACAGGCAACTCTATTAAACCCACAATCTCGTAGCAACGACCGCTTCAAGTACCAGGAGTAGCTCATTTACGACCTGTCTGAATCGATTTTATTCTCGAACATTTCAGATTCTAAGGAGGTCAAACAGTAGTGTCATAAAACTCAGAAATGATACTCGGTGTGTTTCAAAACTGTAACTTAGATATAAACCAGATGAGGGGACCGAACTTACTTAGAATAAATGATCGGGTCATTACATGATGAGTCTAAGTAAGAAATTCCAGAGGGAAGTGGAATAGGGAGAGGAGTATGCTAAGAATGTAATTCATAACTAGGGGGCGGATGTTGATGACCTAAAAATCTACTTAAAATGATCATTAAAAAGCCTTTAAACTAATGGGAAATGACATAAAACTAAAAGTAATATAAATATTATTCACGTACTCGCACCACAACTTCTTAAAAATTAGTCACCTTGTTTCAATGACTGCCCTGCAGATCTCGGAGCGAGGAGGCAACTTCCTGGAATTTGGCTAAGATAAAGGAAAAGTACATGCAACAAAATGAAGGTTTTAAGGGAAAACTATAGATTTTAATGAGGGTTTACAATGTGTTTCAATTAGGGGTGGTCCATATCAGTGCCTTCATTCTCCATCTTCTCCTTCCGCGCTTCACATTTGTTACCAGATCTTCCAGATGAGGGCGTGTGAATGACAAAACAAATTGTGGGCACAGCGTGCATTCTTGCAATCTTTGTATTAAAAATACTGTCTACTATAGTAGACATACCTTTCGAACTATGTTGAGGACACAACGTCCTGTCCAAGACATAGTGAAAGGTTCCCCCCTTCCAAACATAAATTTTAAAGACACCCTCGTCCCGACAAAAGAACAGTAGCGGTCAAAGCCCTCACTTAAACTAAGCTGTTGTCAAGCATTTTATATTACCTCCGTTGTGTGAAGTGAAGCCTTCAGAGGAATGAGGGATGGACTTTAGAGTCTGTTCCAAACTATAAAATTCAAACTTCACTGTTATTCACTTATTCAGTAGGTAATTACTACCGGCCTATTTGCTTATAAAATGATTTAAGAGACCTATCGGTAAAGAAGAAAGTAAAATGCATTCCAAAATGATCTGAAAGTTCTTCAAAGTATTAAAAATGGCCAAAAATGGGGAAAAAATATAAAAATGACCCATTAGTTCAAAAAGTAAAAAAATGCAAAAAATGCAATATAAGAAATTACTTTTTTACGTTGATATTAACATAGAAAGGATTTCTATATTAATAGGCTTCGTCCTCATGTGAAAAATAAGATGACTTTTCATCAACATTAGCCCCCTATTCATCACCCAACCTCTTTAATATCTAGCCTACTTGGAATATCTAGTGAAGAACTGTTTTCAGAACATGCGAGGGGTGATAGTAGGAGGAAGAATAAAGTGCATAAGATTTGCTAATTATATGGCGTTGTTAGCAGAAGAGGAGATGATACTAAGGAATATGCTACTGAAGATAAATGACAACTGTGGTATGAAGTCAAATGCAAACAAGACGAAGACCATGGTTATCAAAAGAAAAATAAATTAGATATCTTTTTCCACGAAAGAACTTTTTCTCCCGTTCACCATTTCGTCCAGTGTTGCTTCAGTAGCCAGTTTCTTCTTACCCAGTGACTCAGCCAATTTCTTTTTCTCTTCCTTATCAGTTTCAGCATTATTCCTTCTTCACCTAGTCTTTCAAAAGCAGCTTATTTGTTTTGTCTGTTCATTTCACACGCTCCGTTATTCTCCATACCCACATTTTTAAACGCTTCTAGTCGTTTCTATTCACTTCGTCATAATGTCCATGTTTCTGCCCCAAAGAATGCTGCATTCGAAACAAAGTACTTCGATAGTCTCTTCTTAGTTATTTTTCCAGAAGTCCGCAAAAGATGCTCCTTTTCTATTAAAAGCTTCCTTGGCCATTGATATCCTTGTTTTGACTTTCTGGCAGCAGCTCATGTTACTGCTTATGGTACACACCAAACTGTGTCCACTTACTCTACTGCCTCCTTTTGCGCTGGCGAACAAGTGTACATAGCTCTTAAGGCAGGGGTTCTTAACCTTTTTTTGGCCAAGATCCGAAGTTAACTGGGCGATAAATTTGCGCGACCCATGAGCCTATTTTGAAGTTAAACAGTGCTATTGTAATAAAAACAAGTAAATAAGTGTAGCAATTATTTATTAATATAGAGTTGTAATATTTCATAATAAGCAATAATTATAAAATATAATCATAATCCCAAGTACTTTATTTAATATTTTGGCCAAGATCCGAAGTTAACTGGGCGATAAATTTGCGCGACCCAAGGGCCTATTTTGAAGTTAAACAGTGCTATTGTAATAAAAACAAGTAAATAAGTGTAGCAATTATTTATTAATATAGAGTTGTAATATTTCATAATAAGCAATAATTATAAAATATAATCATAATCCCAAGTACTTTAACTAATATTTCTTTAATTAACATTTCTTTAATTTAATTTTTTTGGGAAGCTACGGCGACCCATCCCGAAAGCCACGACGATCCATGTTTGGTATAGTAAGTTTTAAGACCCATTTTTGTTAGATTCTTTTTTCTTGTTTTGGTGCATACTACCTCTTCTCAAAATATGAAACACTTTTCTTTAACACCCTATATACGTATACACACATCGACCACGTCTGGAATGTTCTTTTTTTTAGTAGGTTATTTTACGACGCTTTATCAACATCTAGGTTAAGGAATGTTCTAGTTTTGGTGTAGAAGTGCAGGTGAAGTGATTGGCGCAATTTAGAACATATAATAATAATAATAATAATAATAATAATAGTAATAATAATAATAATAAACCTTTATTAAATATTAATCAAGTACCGATAATAAGTAGTGTTGTGTGATTTAATCGACTAATCTAATCGATCAATCGATCAATTTCTGTTGTAAGATTACTCGATCAAAAATAATTAATCGAATATCGAGTCGATTAAAATTAATCGGTTGTAGTTGATATTAATTATTATTTTGTTAATACAAACTCATACTAAAAGTTCCGACAATATTTCTCACTCGGAAATTGCTTACTTAAAAGCACAATACTGTTTTTTTCTTACTGTAAAGCAGGTAGCGAAGGAAATCTTTGCACAAACACAGGTTGAGATATGAGGACAGTGACCTAGTCAACCTCTATTGAAAGTTGAAACAATGCGAAACCCTTATTAAGTTTTATGGTTTTCCAAGAAAACTAGCATATGAAATACATACTTTTCTGGGGTTCGTCCCCCTCGTCCCTTATAAAATAGCCATGTCTACACTGGGTGCAAGTAAGAGTGTAACTACCTTCTTCCCTTTCTAAAATCTGGTAATTCGATTACAATACGGGCCAGTCTTCTGTTTCCACTGTAGCTGCAGTTTCTGTATTGAATTTGTATATGAAGGTTGTGTGTTTAACTTGATAAAGAAAAAAAATCAGTTTTCTGTGGTTTATGAAAAGTGTAAACTCCATTATGGCATATGCTTTACCTGCAGACTTACTAAAGGCTTTACCAACAACCAAAAATGTATTTAAAAATAGGCTTAAGGACCTTACTAATAGACGGTAATTATACACAGTACTTAAAGGGTGTAAATGATATGTTGTTATTGAAGTGTTGTATCAGTGAAGAATTATGTTGTGTCAGTGAAGTGTGTTGTATCAGTGAAGAAGTATGTCGTGTCAGTGAAGTGTGCTGTGTAAGTGAAACGTGTTCCTGTCAGTGAAGCTTTATAGTTTATAGTGGCAGTGCATAGTATTTGAACAGTGAAATGTTTTTGAAATGTTAGTGAAATCAGGATAGAATCAGTGAAATGTGTCGTAGTTCCAGTGCAGTGAGTGAGTTGACAGCGAAATGAGTGTAATGTTGAAAGGTACTTGTGCAGATATGGACATATACTCGTGGGTTTTTGTTCGATCTTAGTTTTAAGATACAAATTAGAATATTTCAAATGTTATTTTAAGTGATCGTTTCATTTAATTTAGTATATTCCCTGTTGTTGTTATTATTATTATTATTATTATTATTATTATTATTATTATTAGTATTAATTATTAGTATTATCATTAATTGCATTTTTAATTAATAAGTTTATTATTGTCATTATTGAGTGCAATTAGTTACCACTGCCACCGGGTATATACCCATTGCAGTGTGAATAAATACATACATATCAGAATTTGAGAGGTAAACTCGGTTGGATTTAAATTGAACGATCGTGGAGAAATGCTTGACATAAAAAAAATGTTTTTTCGTGTTTAGTGATGCAGGAAACATTACTAAACGTAGAGCGGCACTTAAATCGGAGCATGTGAATGCTCTCACATGTTTAAAATCATGGATGAAGCAGTATTAACTAGGCGAGTCTTTATACTTTTTGTTATTTATGTTTGTCTCAAAAATTCCCGGAGAAATTGACATAATAAATTATAAGCCTCATAATAAATATGCTAATAAGTAATTAAAATAGTTGTTTTTTTATATAACGATACAATATATGTAGATACACAGCATTTAATACTTATGCTTACCACCGAACAAAAGTTAAATTTAACAATAATATTGTGTATTACAATATATGAAAACATTTGATCAAAACTCGATTAATCTATGGATTAATCGATTAAATTCAAATAGTTAATCGATTAAATATTTTGATCGACCAACAGCACTAATAATAAGCAAACATGGCTGCTAATTCTGAATTTCATTTATTTCAGGATGAAAGGCCACAGTGCAGGAGTTAAAGCTCGACAACTTTCCTGACGAAACCCGTAACGGGTTTTCATTTAGGCCTACCAATGTCGAAATTTCTGCACGAGAGACGAAATGTAGTGCTTCACAATGGCGCACGCTGCGATTTGTCCACTGTTCCTCTATTACTAAACGCTATGATGCTGGATTACCCTCACCACAGCTATTTGCGGGGAGCCCGGCATCTCTCCGCCATCCATTTTTCAGGATTATGGCAAACTTATGTGCTGAAGCTACTTACTGAAGAACCAACATAGAGTACAAGGCACTACTTCAATCTGTGCTGCACAAAGAGCTGATGTCGCAACTTTAACTTCGTGTGCAAACCGCCTAGCGCACAAAGTTGTGAAGTCTGTCAAATTTTGTGTCCTATCTTGTACGTGCGACAGCTCCACCGTACCAACAGGAAAAAGTGTTCACGTCTTAACACGAAACTCTGTAACTGCGGTTTGGTATCGCTAGCAGTAACAGTAATGTAGTAGCAGTATCAGCAATAGTGACAGCAGTATCGGCAGTAACAATAGTAGCATTGACAGTACTTACTTACTGGCTTCTAAGGAACCCGGAGGTTCATTGTCGCCCTCACATAAGCCCGCCATTGGTCCCTATACTGAGCAAGATTAATCCATTCTCTATCATCATATCCCACTTCCCTCAAATCCATTTTAATATAATCTTCCCATCTACGTCTCGGTCTCCCTAAAGGTCTTTTTCCCTCCGGCCTTCCAACTAACACTCTACATGCATTTCTGGATTCGCCCATACGTGCTACATGACCTGCCCATCTCAAATGTCTGAATTTAATGTTCTTAATTATGTCAGGTGAAGAATACAATGCGTGCAGTTCTGTGTTGTGTAACTTTCTCCATTCTCCTGTAACTTCATCCCTCTTAGCCCCACATATTTTCCTAAGAACCTTATTCTCAAACACCCGTAACCTATGTTCCTCTCTCAAAGTGAGAGTCCAAGTTTCACAACCATGAAGAACAACCGGTAATATAACCGTTTTATAAATTCTGACTTTCAGATTTTTTGACAGCAGACTGGATGATGAAAGCTTCTCAACCGAATAATAACAGACATTTCCCACATTTATTCTCTCTTTAATTTCTCCCCGAGTATCATTTATATTTGTTACTGTTGCTCCAAGATATTTGAACTTCTCCACCTCTACAAAAGATAAATTTCCAATTTTTATATTTCCATTTCGTACAATCTTGCCGTCACGAGTCATAATCATATACTTTGTCTTTTCAGGATTTACTTCCAAACCTATCTCTTTACTTGCTTCAAGTAAAATTTCCGTGTTTTCCCTAATCGTTTGTGGATTTTCTCCTAACATACTCACGTCATCCGCATAGACAAGCAGCTGATGTAACCCGTTCAATTCCAAACCCTCTCTATTATCCTGGACTTTCCTAATGGCATACTCTAGACCAAAGTTAAAAAGTAAAGGTGATAGTGCATCTCCTTGCTTTAGCCCACAGTGAATTGGAAACGCATCTGACAGAAACTGACCTATACGAACTGTGCTGTACGTTTCACTGAGACACATTTTAATTAATCGAACTAGTTTCTTGGGAATGCCAAACAGCATTGACAGTAGCAGCAGGAATAAAAAGTTTATGAAGTTCTAAGTCAAGGTTTCTTTCATTCTGGAGAAATGATGGGCATCGCTGGATTCTGTAACGTTATCCGTATTTTTCTTTATACTGCGCGGACTATTTTCGCTACAAAGAATCTTATTTTATCTGGAAACCTCCCACAGAGAAACACACAGCCGCTAAAACTAACGCCAGCGTCTTGAAGCAGATGTTACTTATTGATCCCCTTAACAACTGATACAGTTTATAACATAACTGCACTTTGTACGCCGGATTCAATATTTTCCTCCGAAATTGCTGTGTGCTCTGCTCTCGAAAGCGCTGGTCGTGATCGACTGTAAGTTTCCCCACTGACGGCCAGACCGTCTCGCTCAACACACGGATATATTATAAACTTCAAGGAAGTTTGTTGCAAAAGAACATTATTTCTTCGTATGCTCTTGTAGCAATTTTTTCCTTTGTGTAACTGCAGTAACATTCTGATCAAAGGATGATTCAACCTGTAGACTACGTTAATCGCTTTAACAGAGAGTTTAAGGGTTTAGATACAGCTCACAACCGTAAAATTTCGGAAATATTCAACGTTTTTTTCCTCCATTACTGTATCTTGTAGAATAATGAAAATTAGTATGTGTAAAAGACTGTCCTTCTGCTATATGAAAAAAAAAAAAGTAATATACGTTACAAGAGCGGTATGTTGACGTTTTCATGGTCGAGGAAAAGATTGAAAAAGCGAAAGGCAGTTGAGCTTTTTTTAATTTCCGAGAACATGAAAACAAACATACCGCTCGTGTATCGTACATTATTTTGTGCGAAGATCGTTTATTACATACCTGAAAGACGAATTTCTAATTAGTTGCAATGAAATCTCCATGTTGGTTTCTGTTTAATGACGCCAACTTCGGAACACCAAAATATCTTTCTTCCACATTGTTGCTGTAAAATGTTTTGTGTGTTTACTATACTCCAGCAGGCCGTGATATACGTCTGTCTTCCCCCCCCCCTCCAGTCTATAAATGCGAACTTAAAACAAACGGTAAGGTTATGTAATGATTTATTTTTCATTTTAATATTTTAACAATATTATTTATATAACATATTGCAGTAATAACATCCGCATCTGGAATCTTGTTGATTTTTTCACGGCTTCCTTAATGTTACTTGTATCAGGAATGCAATAAGTTTCGTGGAGTAGTAGACTTTACTTAATTTTTTAAAATATTTAAGAACAATAATTAACATTGCAATTTAGGTGAAATTGCAGTGGTAAGTTTCCAATTTATAATTATTACTATGTTAAACGTCTCTAAAAATAATATGTTAAAAGCCTAAAGCAGTAAAATGAATGTCGCGCTTAAGCGGTTAGAAGAGGGAAATTGTTATGTGTGTTACGTTGGGAATACTGAATGTGGTATTTTACACTTACCGCGTATTGGTTCTGTGCGGAAAACAAGCAAATACGCACGATCTCGCACAAAATATTGTTACGATTAAGAAAAAATTATTTACATTTTTTTTTTCAAAATTCAGTTCACTGTACCACATAACTCAAAAACTATCCAACATTCTATGGTGAAATTTCTTGTGTGTATTTATGCATGTCATATCTACAATATGACGCAAGATTACTTCTCTACCTTTGATAGATTGTCTGATAAAAAATAATTTCATTTAAAATTGTTCAAATATCAGTATTTTCTTCTAACACAAAATTGAAAAAAAAAATTATTTATTAAGGAATGTAGTTGAAAGAGCATGATATTGTAAACATGAGTTTCAGCAATAAAATAAAAGAGAGAGAACATGAAAAAGTTTACAAGTTAATGAGTTATGAGGGAAACACTTCATCACTGCACAGTGAACTACAACCATTATGAATTTAAATATATATATATATATATATATATATATATATATATATATATATATATATATATATATTTAAATTGTAAAAATATTTTTTTTTTGTATAGCAGAAGGACAGTGTTTTAAACATGCCAATTTTCATTATTGTACAAGATACAGTAATGGAGGAAAAAAAAGTTGAATATTTCCAAAAAATTTACTGTTGTAAGCTGTACCTAACCCCGCAAGTAAATCTCTATGAAGAGATGCCTAATCGCAGTCATTCTGTTATCCGTTATGAAACAGAAACCTCCGTTTATGCCGTCATGGGATGTACAGAAACGTTGCCTCCCACTTGCCTAAGTTCAAGGAAGTTTGTCGGACGTTGCATGCGCGCACTTCACCTCAGTCTATTGTAAGCTACTGGAGGGATTACTTATTCGTGAGTAATGTAGCACAAGCTATTGTGTTTCTTCTAATTTTTTGAGAACACTAAGGGACTACTCATTATACTGTAGTGTAATGCGAGCTAGTGTTTCTTCTAATTGTTCGAGAACACTGAAGGGATTACTAATTCGTGTGTAGTGTAGGACAAGCTATTGTGTTGTTTTCTTATTAAGATTGGTATATATTAGAGTTGGGCAACACGATTCTTTTTCAGAAGTCGATTCCAACGATTCAATCACACATTACGAATCGATTCTAACGATTCGTTCACGATTCTTCTCAGTCTGCGATTCCAGCTATTCTTTTGAATCGTCAACGAGTTCACGATTCTTCTCAGTCTGCGATTCCAACTATTCTTTTGAATCGTCGCAAGACACTTTCCTTTGCAAACCACGCGTAGAACAAAAACGTTCTGCATCTCTCGCATAGATGGCATAAGAGGCGAGACATTGGCTGGAACCATTCAGTATGACCTCCATTAGTCTACAAAATTACCCAAGATAATGTCTCTAAATTATAATTTATCAACTGAACCTTATTATGACGTACATTTTTTGCATTACATCTCTTTTTAACTATGCAAATTTCAGGTTTGTGTTCATTACTTTCCATACTTAACAAATGCAGTACATATTTTGATTTCACTCTCGCTCGGGAGCATTCGGCACGGTTCGGAAATGTCCGTTGACAGGTTACATCAAACAACTAATAGAATCGTGGGTTACGATACAATGCCGATTCGTTACTATTCTTTTGAACGACGATTCGTTACGATTCTTTTGAACGACGATTCGTTGATACCACGAATCGATTCTTACGATTCTTTATTATTAGTCGTTCGAATGAACGATTCGTTCACGAATCGACCCAACTCTAGTATATATCATATTGAAGCGACTTTTTGTATTTCTAAGTTTGCAAAAAGTGGCAGAAATGACCCGACAAGTCATTTCGAACATTTCGCAGGAACAGATGAGTTAAGTTGTATTTCTGAGAAATTTTCGGAAATGCCAACAATGTACTGAAGCAGCAAGATTAAAACACATTTAGATAAGTTTAATTCTCACTTAACTTAAATTATTCCCCTTCAGTTACGTATAATCACTGTATTATTTTCTTCTTCTTCTTACCATCCTCATCAATGTCATTATTATCGTTATTATTATTATTATTATTATTATTATTATTATTATTATTATTATTATTATTATTTAGAAGAATTTCTTTCTCCGAAATTTAAGACTTGAGAAGTCATCCGACACTCCTCATTCCTGACTCTTTCATATAGGTCTACTGAACAGAATGTGCAAAATTCCACATTTTTTAGCGTGAAAGATTTGTATGTATCTGAAATAATTACGTTAGAATAAAGATGAAGTTTACAAAAGTAATTTTTTTACGTTTTGTTACTAGAGTCAATTGCTGTTTATGATTTTAGGGACGATTTTCACTGATTCAATTCTATACATATCTCTGTATAAAGTGAAAAATAATCGAGTCCTACAGTTCCAAAACCGGCCTTCACCTCAAAATTCCGAAAATGAGTTACCAATGCGAGTGCATTCTATATTATAAAATCTAGCTATTTTAATGTCGTTTTTGTTCCAAAAAAATCTGGTCCTATTTAAAACATGATGACAAATTTACTTTTATTCCACAAGCTGCCTCATCCTCAATAGAATTGTTCCAATATTTGCCTACTCCAGGCCCATTTCAAAAACAGCCCTATCCTCATAAATGGAGTCGATAATCTGTCTTGTTTGTTCCAAAGCACGTCTTATCCACTTTTATAAAGTAGTTATCAGGGTGGAGCAATTCTTTCGTAATGATTCATGCGGTTATATGAGCGTAGTAAAAATGGCCATTAACCCTACAGTGCCTTCAACATGTGGAAACCATACTAAAGAAGCAAATTTAACTGATGTTGAAAATCTGCTAAAAATATTTTGGAGATTTCTGGAAAGATCTACCAGGGTTATTATTTTACCATGAGCTTATTAGTGTGAATAACGAATCTACTGTTTCTTCAAGTAATGGCAATGATTTGTGTGAAAGTGTATGTGAAGACGAAGATGATGATCTGAGAATGTGAATAAAATATTTCTACTGAAGGTCCCTTAAATACAAAGTGCTGGCATTATTGTAAATTAAAGAGTGGCTGAGGATTGACAGAGTCTTTTATACTACAGAGAAAATGGAAACATCTCAATGAAATTCGGTCAGAAATGATATTTCAGATTGGCCTTATGAAGTCGAGAATGTCATGTACTGTATAATAATGACCTTTTCAGACAGATTCTCTGGTCATTCCTTATACATGATTTTCTCGTACTGAGTTTTTCAGCAGCTTGGTATTGTACTGTACGTTAATTGTTACTGGCAAAAGTTAGGCCTGCACATAAAAAGTCTTGGTGAACCTCGAGTCATGGTATTTTTATTAATATACTGTTCTCCTTATGGACACTAGTTTTAATCTTTAAGTTCCTACACCAGTTCAAAAATTTCCCTTATCCTGATGTGTTCATTCCAAATGTTGCATTATCCAATAGTGAAATAGTCCATCCCAAAAGTTGCCTTCTCCATATTTAATTTCTATCTCGTGTCTATATTATTGGTGTTACCTTCATTTTCACTTCCGAATATTTGTTTTTAATATTGTATCTTTCAAAACAATACAATACTTCATTAAGATTCAACAGAAAACAGTTTTTTAATACGAGAAAAATTGGACAAAGTGGAACTATATGATTCAATTACTTCTATATTACATTTACAGTTTTGCAAGTGATTTTATGGAGTATAGACACATTGAAGAAAGTGAACAGACAACCCATGTCTGCTTTCTTCTATTTTGTCCTGGCTTGTATTATTTTATGAAGTACATTTGTATCATCGTCAGTGTTTGTGTTGTAGGACTGCCAGATTTTGATTTTATATATACCTTGAGGCCATCACGAGCTGCAAACCCAGTTCAGCTTGTTGAGACGTGGAAGGTGACCGCAGCTTGCAGACGAAATCATTATTCCTTCACATCGGACTCAACTACGGGGTGTTCAAGAAAGCGACAAAAAAGGGGTAATGAAATTTGAAGCCAATTCCTCAAGAAATAATAATAACAATAATAATAATAATAATAATAATAATAATAATAATAATGAGGTAATTAGAAATATTTATGCTATTATTCTCCGCACTGAATATGCAATAGAAATGAAAAAATTGAAACAAGTAGGTCTACTATTGGCAACGAGAATTAATTATTGAGGAATATTACTAAAAATGTAGAATTACATTTGTCCGGATCAAATTCCTGCACATTTAAAGGACAAAACTAAAATTATTTCAATAATTTATTATCTTAATACATTGCTCTCTTAAATTGACTGAAAATACTGGGAATTAAATCAATGGTTTTCTCAAAACACGGTATGAAATGTTTCACATGAAACAATTCTTATCTCGAAAAGGAAGCAAAAACGAGCAAAATTTTATTAAACTTTTTAGTTTGAAATATCTCAAAGAATAACTCACTGAAATTAATGACAACTCCTTAGAGATATCAGACAGTGAAGTCATCAAAGGTAAAATAAATGCACATACCGATTTCTCTTTCATTGAAAGATATTCTATCTTGCTTCATAATAACACAGTCCATTAAAAGGTCAGTACATATTGGTTGTCTGAAAATAGATTTATCACAAATCTTGCATTGTATTAAAGTATGAATGTAGGAAATAGAATTGTATGAAGATTTACAATTGAATACATTTTCGACGGCATGTTTCCGTCATTTGCTACTTACTAATTTTGGAAATAATAATGTAAGCTTATTCCAAATGATTTAGACACGAATATAATTTTAGAATCGAAATGTTTATTTCATATTTTGTATATAGTAATGTCACAAGAGGTCGAACCTCGAGTGACATTTGTTAGGACTATTTCGTGAATAAAATAAAAATTGTAAGTAATATATCCCTAAAATTCGCTCTCATAATGTTAATTTTTGTATATTTATGAATACTTAACCTATTCAGACATTGTGAAGTTGAAATATATGAATATCGATTACTGCAATAAAGAAATTGGATATCATTCAGTAATGCCAATTGAGAAAATCGAAATACAGGTTTAAAAATGTTAATTAAATGTACTGCGCTTTTCTCTTGTTATTATAACAGAAATATGTTTTCATTATCTGCTGAAATCATAATTTAATTTAAACATTTTATAGTATAATATTACAAACAACCTGATTAATACATTAATTAAATGAACAATTGTTATGAAGGAATGTCATTTTCTTTAGATACAATGGACATGGAATTAGAAGAAGAAGATGTAGATGTGGAAGTAAGATTTCGCACTTAATTTAGTACAATGGATTCATACTCATCGATTTACGTGGCGACAGTTGGCCACACTGACTAAACAAAAGAACGACCATGCAATAAATGATAGTGATAAATCAAGCTGCAGAAATTATCGCGATGTATGACTGTGATTGGTTGGAATTCAGAATTTCAACTCACTTCATTGGCCGTAAATGGAATGACGTCATATAGACGAAATAGTCAAAATAAATTTTAAATTTTGGATAAAAATATGTTCATATTGTACCGATATCTAGTTAACATGATCAGAATACTGTTGTATATGCGACCACCGGATGTCTGACCGTTTTCAACGTCATATCCGGTTCTGTCGAAAGTGAAGACTGGATGTCGTACTGACCTCAATATCACTAAAGTTCCGCTGTTAGTAAGAGAGGACAAATGATAGAAAGAAGGTAGGAAGATAGAAATAAAGCAAGACGCAAAGAAAGGATAAATAATGGAGGAAGAAAAACAAGGAAAAGAAGAAGTACTCTAGTATCTGCTTGTAAGATATATTTCTTCACCAATGCTGCATTAGTTGCATAGGCTGTAAATTTACTTACTCACCAGAAAAAAAAAAACACTAAATGTGTTCTGAATACTAATAAAAGAGAGCGGGACTCATTCAAAATGGGAGCAGTGTCATATACACACATACAAATGACGTATTAAATTACAATTGAATTAGCCACTTTCACATGTGTGTAGAGAACAATGAAAGGTTGTTTCTTTGTGTGACGGAGCCACCATCGCTCTTCTGCCATATGTCAATGCTACAGCTTGGAATAATACAGCTCGTCCAGTCTTTTGAAGTTTTAAACCTGTCATCGACGTGCAGCAATACAACTGAAGTCATGTGTAATGATTGTGAAACATTGCTATTAGCAAATAGGCCGGGAGCATGAATGGAGATAATATTTCACTTGGTGCTTTATTGAAGAAACGGAAGGCATGACGATGTTTACTATCCAATGGCGGTGCGCATACTTCCATTTCAGTTCAATTTACTTTACAAATTGACGTATGAATCGATTTTGAACTGAAATTAAAATTGGAAATAAGTTTTTATATCGTTGACAAACACGTCCTCCACTCCCAGGGGCATTGCTCCGTACGTCATGAAAAACCAGAATATAAGTTACATTAATTTTCTATGGGTTTAGATATCGATCGTTGTCATCGCTGTCATCATCTCATCACAAGCGCCGTCGTCTTCATTCTCGTCACAATCCCGGTCGCAGTCATTCCCGTCAAAATCCCTGTAGCCATAATTCCCGTCACAATCTCAATCGTCATTATTCCATAACAAACCTAGTCATTACCATTCCCGTCATAAACCCAGTCGCCACCATTCCCGTCATAAATCCAGTCGTCACCATTCCCATCACAATCCTAGTAGTCACCATCCTCGCCACGATTTCAGTTATAATCCAGTCGTCATCATTCTCATCACAATATCAGCCATCATTTCCGATCTATCCCAGTCGTCATTTGTTACAATGCTGTCATCATCCACGCCATAATAAATCCCTGTAGCCATAATTCCCGTCATTATTCCTATAACAAACTCAGTCGTCACCATTCCCGTCATAAATCCAGTCGTCACCATTCCCATCACAATCCCAGTAGTCACCATCCTCGCCACGATTTCAGTTATAATCCAGTCGTCATCATTCTCGTCACAATATCAGCCATCATTTCCGATACTATCCTAGCCGTCATTTGTTACAATCCTGTCATCATCCACGTCATAATAAATCCCTGTAACCATAATTCCCGTCAGCCACCGGCGTGGCTCAGTCGGTTAAGGCGCTTGCCTGCCGGTCTGAAGTTGCGTTCGGGCGCGGATTCGATCCCCGCTTGAGCTGATTACCAGGTTGGGTTTTTTCCGAGGTTTTCCCCAACCGTAATGTGAATGCAAGGTAATCTATGGCGAATCCTCGGTCTCATCTCGCCAAATATCATCTCGCTATCACCAATCTCATCGATGCTAAATAACCTAGTAGTTGATACAGCGTCGTTAAATAACCAAATAAAATAAAATAAATAATTCCCGTCACAATCTCAATCGTCATTATTCCAATAACAAACCCAGTCGTCACCATTCCCGTCATAAACTTAGTCGTCACCATTCCTGTCATAAACCTAGTCGTCACCATTCCCGTCATAAACCCAGTCGTCACCATTCCCGTCATAAACCCAGTCGTCACCATTCTCGTCATAAATCCAGCCGTCACCATTCCCATCACAATCCCAGCAGTCACCATCCTCGCCACGATTTCAGTTATAACCCAGTCGTCATCATTCTCGTCACAATATCAGCCATCACGACCACTCATATAAATTGAGGGAAAGAAGGAAGAGGACGGACACTGGAAAGTTTTCTTTTCTCAATCGTACTATCAGGGACTGGAATGCTTTACCTGCAGACTTACTAAAGGCTTTACCAATAACCAAAAATGTATTTAAAATAGGCTTAAGGACCTTACTAATAGACGGTAATTATACACAGTAATTAAAGGGTGTAAATGATATGTTGCTATTGAAGTGTTGTATCAGTGAAGAATTATGTTGTGTCAGTGAAGTGTGTTGTATCAGTGAAGAAGTATGTCGTGTCAGTGAAGTGTACTGTGTAAGAGAAACGTGTTCCTGTCAGTGAAGCTTTATAGTTTATAGTGGCAGTGCAAAGTATTTGAACAGTGAAATGTTTTTGAAGTGTTAGTGAAATCAGGATAGAATCAATGAAATTTGTCGTAGTTGCAGTGCAGTGAGTGAGTTGAAAGCGAAATGAGTGTAATGTTGAAAGGTACTTGCGCAGATATGAACATATCATACTCGTGGGTTTTAGTTCGATCTTAGTTTTAAGATACAAATTAGAATATTTCAAATGTTATTTTAAGTGATCGTTTCATTTAATTTAGTATATTTCCTGTTGTTATTATTATTATTATTATTATTATTATTATTAATTATTGTTAGTATTAATTATTAGTATTAATTCTTGTTGAAGCAAGCAGAGCGATAGGGTTGGAAGTAAATCCCGAAAAGACAAAGTATATGATTATGTCTCGTGACCAGAATATTGTACGAAATGGAACTTTAAAAATTGGAATTTATCCTTCGAAGAGGTGGAAAAATTCAAATATCTTGGAGCAACAGTAACAAATATAAATGACACTCGGGAGGAAATTAAACGCAGAATAAATATGGGAAATGCCTGTTATTATTCGGTTGAGAAGCTTTTGTCATTTAGTCTTCTGTCAAAAAGTCTGAAAGTTAGAATTTATAAAACAGTTATATTACCGGTTGTTCTCTATGGTTGTGAAACTTGGACTCTCACTTTGAGAGAGGAACAAAGATTAAGGGTGTTTGAGAATAAGGTTCTTAGGAAAGTATTTGGGGCTAAGAGGGATGAAGTTACAGGAGAATGGAGAAAGTTACACAACGCAGAGCTGCATGCATTGTATACTTCACCTGACATAATTAGGAACATAAAATCCAGACGTTTGAGATGGGCAGTACATGTAGCACGTATGGGCGAATCCAGAAATGCATATAGAGTGTTAGTTGGGAGGCCGGAGGGAAAAAGACCTTTGGGGAGGCCGAGACGTAGATGGGAAGATTATATTAAAATGGATTTGAGGGAGGTAGGATATGATGGTAGAGACTGGATTAATCTTGCACAGGATAGGGACCGATGGCGGGCTTATGTGAGGGCGGCAATGAACCTACGGGTTCCTTAAAAGCCAGTAAGTAAGTATTAATTATTAGTATTATTATTAATTGTATTTTTAATTAATAAGTTTATTATTGTCATTATTGAGTGTAATTAGTTACCACGTGCCACCGGGTATATACCCATTGCAGCGTGAATAAATACATACATACATACATCATTTCAGATACTATCCCAGTCGTCATTTGTTACAATCGTGTCATCATCCACGTCATAATCTCAGTCGCAATCACTTCCAACACAACACAAGTTAACACTTGATTAGGGACACACGCGCTCTCTGGAACCGCAGACAGACCAGGAAGAAAACGTCCACTTCACGATGTACGACTATTAGGAAGGATTTTCAGTTGGCACCGAGTGCAGAGTTCAAGTTGTGATGCAGTGACATTTGGCATGCGAAAGACGGAAAAGAATGTCGCCGTTTCTGCAATGCCGGTAGGCTTTTAAATATTCCGCATAACGGGAGGAAGGTATGTAGATAATGTATGTAGTGGTGCTTGAATTACTGGATGTCATGTAACGAGAGGGAGAAAAAAAGAAGCAAGCTTTATGCCTATAAAAGCAGCCAGAAGGGTAAACATCAGCTGCTGCAAGCCCGATTATTCTGCGTTGTTAAATTCGCTTGATGAATGAGCAGTGCACGTTCTGCTATTATAATTAATTATGCTACTGAACGCAAGCGCTAATTCGGCGCGGGTGAACTCCGGGGCCAAGAGGACAGACCTGCCGCCCCCACGAACAAGGAAAGAAACTTCTTAACAGCGCATGGTTTACAAGAAACAAGTGAAGTAAGCATTTGTAATAAGAAATCCATAATCAGTAAAGTTCATTCACATACTGCAGTAATGTGACACTCATAATGAAAAACATTATGTTGAATAATTTGAATAATTTCGAGGGAAAAATTGTTCCGGAGCCGGGTATCGAACCCGGGACCTTTGGTTTAACGTACCAACGCTCTACCACTGAGCTACCCGGGAACTCTAACCGACACCGATCCAATATTTCCCTCTATATCCACAGACCTCAAAGTGGGCTGACAACGGTCAAACAACCAACTTCGAGTGCACACTAACTCCGTGTGACTTGAATTGTGGTTTTCTGTTAACGAACAGTGACGTGTATTATGCAAATCAAGATTTCAGGTATAACTCCATGTAAAGTTGATTTGAATATGTTGAATTGAATTGCGGGGTAAGAGGATAGAGTAAATAAATTCTACGATTCTAGGCCTACGATTCAATACAGTATAAAATTACGTGGATAAATCACAATCAATAATATCTTAAAAATTAATACTTTCTAATGACAAAGTGTCCCGCGCCGTGGCGTCGCGGTCTAAGGCATCCCGCCTAGGACTCGCGTTACGGAATACGCGCTGGTTCGATTGCTCAGGGGGGAAGAAATTTTCTCATGAAATTTCGACCAGTGTATGGGACCGGTGCCCACCCAGCATCATGATGCACTTGGGGAGCGAAATCCGGTTGCGAATACCAGCTATAACGGTTGGGGGGATCATCGTGTTAACCATACGATACCTCCATTCTGGTTGGATGATCGTCCACCTCTGCTTCGGCATGTGGACCAGCAGCCGGCTGGTCGGTCTAGGCCCTTCACGGGCTGTAGCGCCACGGATTTTAATGACAAAGTACTTACATACATTTTTAAATGTAAAACTGTTTGAGTTAGGTGAGGGTATTTCTTTATTAATTTGTTTTCTAGAGTCGATATATTTCTGATATGATTGATAGCAGTGCTCGTTAAACACTTGAGTTCAAACAAGCGTATTGTATCCATGTTTTTTTTATTGAAGTGAATTTATAATGGCAGGCAAAGTAACTATCTCATGCCCCCATGTTTTATTTTGCTACCAGTGCACTTCATTATTATTGTATCCATGCTGAATTGAATTGAAAGAGAAGAATTGGGAGGACAAAATTTAAAAGTTACGCAAAAGCGTCCTTGCAAGGATTTCGGGGCTGTAATAACTAAATATGTGAGCTCCAAGCCTGTTGGCCACTTGTCTCACTCCGAGTTAAGTTGCTCCACTGAAGGAGCTCTAGAAAATTTTGAAGGGGAAAACCGAAAATGGACGTAACCTCTTAGGTACTACATACGCGAGGGGACGGAAATGTGATCAAAGTGATCACGGGACGGGACGAGGAAGAAATGGCTGGTATAAATCTGCATATTGAAATGAACTTTGTCATATCGCAGTGCAGGAAGAGTCGAGAAGACTCGTTTGTTTGCCGTTAGGATGGCAGGTGTTATCTTGCACATTGAAAGGGACTTTGCCATTTCGCAGAGCAAGGAGTCGAGAAGACTCTGTCATCTGTTGTTCGATGACAAGGCAGGTGAAGGCCGTCAGAAGAAACGCCGTGAATTCTGAATCTGCAAATTGAAAGGTCCCTGTCCTTTCGCATTGCGACTAAATGAGTGACCTCGCACATTTAATAGGCAATTTATAGGTTCTGAAATAGGGCATTACGTCGTTTGTTAGAAAAGGGGGAATATATGGGGAAGGGCATATAGGTCCGTAGCCCACTTCTTTTAGGGCTCATCCCGACATTTGTCTTACGCCTGAGGAAAACCACGGAAAACCTTAGGCAGGATGAGTTGTCTCATATAAGAGACTAGCCAATTTGGCTATTAAGTAGGAGGTGATTGATTGTCTTGAGCCTTACTGAATCGTCTCAAATTAGAGACCAGCCAGTTGGCTTTATTTTGACCAATTACGAAAAGAGTATAGGCAGGATAGGATGTAATCATTAATTAATTAATTAATTAGCATGCAAACGTAATCAGAGTTTCTATACAAAAATGTATGTTACCTGTAATTGCTTCACGTAGTTTCGTAAAAATCTGTTATAAACAAGAGAAGTTCTCAATTTTGTTCCTACACAAACGTAATCAAGGATCACTACACAAAAATATAAATGCTATCTGTAATTCGTGTACAAAGTTTCGTAAAAATCTATTACATAGGAGAAAGTTTTAAGTTTCGTCTAAAACCATCGTCTATAAAAAGGTAGTACCTCTTATATAAACGTAATCAGAGTTACTACAAAAAATATACTGTATTAGTCCACACCAGTGGAATAGCGGTTAGCGCGTCTGACTGCGAAACCAGGTGGCCCGGGTTCGATTCCCGGTCGGGGCAAGTTACCTGGTTGAGGTTTTTCCGGGGTTTTCCCTCAACCCAATATGAGCAAATGGTGGGTAACTATCGGTGTTGGACTCCGGACTTATTTCACCGGCATTATCACCTTCATCTCATTCAGACGCTAAATAACCTATGATGTTGATAAAGCGTCGTAAAATAACCTACTAAAATAAAAAAATAAATATACTGTATTATGCCACCTGTAAGTCTGTGCGAAGTTTCATAAAAGTCTGTTATACAGGGTGTATCACGAGGTTTTCCCCCGGTTTATTGAGGTGATTCCTGGTGTTATTTGGAACAAAAAATGTAAATACAGTAATCGGGTGACATTCATGACTAAGGAGTTACGACAATTTGAAAAAAAAAAGAGAAAAACTTTTTTATTTGAGGATGTTACTGACAAAAATGGAAATAATAGTTAGAATACAAACAAGTGCTTCATTTTGTACCAGTATCTTGCATGTAGAGTGGATTTAAAGCAAATGTTCAAAATTTCCTCCCTGCATCTGAAGGCAAAGATTCGCGCGGGTGTGAACCGCGCGTGTAGCATTTCGTAATTTCACATGTTCGTTCCTTATTGTCGCTGCGGCATCGAGAATGCGTTGAATCAACTCTTCTCGTGTTTGCACCCTAATCTGGTACACGATGTCTTTCATCCACCCACAGATGCAATAATCTAGGGTGTTAAATCTGGGGACCTGGCAGGCAAACGGTTGGCATGATCATGTGGTTCTAAATGCTGCACTTTTTGCACATGAAAAGGATACAGTTCGTTCTCATGAAGAATTCTCCATACCTTGGAATGTGAAACGTTAAATCCTCCCCCACGCATCGTTAGTCCTGCGCAAACATGTCTAGCGCTATATACACTCTGGCGTGTTTCGAAAATCTGTTGTAACTCCTTAATTATGCATGTCACTACATTACTGTATTTACATTTTTTGTTCTAAATAACACCGGGAATCAACTCCGTAAACCGGGGGAAAACCTCGTGATACACTCTGTATAGAAGATAAGTTTTAAATTACGGTTTATTTAACGACGCTCGCGACTGCAGAGGTTATATCAGCGTTGCCGGTGTGCCGGAATTTTGTCCCGCAGGAGTTCTTTTAAAGGTGCGGCAAAACGTCCTCCCTAATTTAAAGTTTAAATATAGAACAGATGGATCAAAATAAGGAAACTGTATTAATATGAATTGTATCTAAACAGTGGGAAATTTATGTTTACATGCGTTGTCATAGCGATATCAAATGACATGCGCAAAACAACAAGAATTGAATAGGACATTGAATACACGGAATTGGCATTCAATTACTGCAAATTGTAATCTGTAACGCATGCCAACTATGCCGTGGACGGGTGAAGAACGTGCTTACGCTATGGTATCGTTTCTGGTAAGTGGTAATTCCGTTGTCGCTGCCCAGCGTGATTTTTGGAGACGCTTAATTTCTTCACGTGGCGACGTCCCCTGGCCAGCACGATCACAAGACCTTGCACCCTGCGATTTTTTTCTATGGGGACATCTTAAGGCTGAGGTGTTCAAACATCGGCCGAGGACTTTGCCAGACCTAAGAAATGCAATACAGGAAGAAATTGGTCTTATTCCTCAAGAAATACTAGTTAGAGTGATTCAGAATTTCCGAAGTCGCATTCAACAATGCATTGATAGTGAAGGACACCACTTGAGAGACACGTTATTCAAAAAATGAAAAATTCCCACTGTTAAGATACCATTCATATTAATAAAGTTTCCTTATTTTGATCCATCTGTCTTTTATTTAAACTTTAAATTAGGGAGGATGTTTTGCCGCACCCTTTACATGCCAGTAAATCTACTGACATGAGCCTGTCGCATTTAAACACACTTAAATGCCATAACGTATCAAGGAACTGAAATAGCAAAGGAAAATATGTTTTTTTTAGGGCGAATGAAAATCTAAGTGATTTCAAGAAGTCCTAAGAATGTTAACTTCATGTTTGTCCCGATTAATCTGCAGAGTAGTTTATTCCGTAATTAAGCTTGTCCAATAGAATTTCTTTACTCCCTGTATGAAGACTAAAATATGTTTCATAATCTTCAATTTTCTCAACAATTTAAGATGATGGACAATTAAATATGGACCTTAATTATTTCTGGCATGCAAGAGAAATTTCAGCCAGCTCAGCTGGTACTAATAACGAATTACTTAGTCGCTTTGTTTCGCTTTCTAGAACTCATGACGCTAACTATGCTGGGAGAATAACAATTTATTTCGACCTTAGACATCACGAGGTTGTTTCACTTTCATCCAACTCCAACCTGTTCCCTCCTTGTTTACTTCATTGCCGTTCTTATTAGCCAACTACGTTACATTATTTGAGTCTGTTTTTCTGGAAAAGCAATTCTCAGCTCGTACTACGTGGAAGTGAAGGGAGCATGAACTGGCAACGACTCCATTCTTTGCTACCAAGCTGTTTGTAAACAGCCGGGACACGTGACTGACAAGTGTATCCTCCTGTTTACCTTTGCAGGTTAGCCTCACCATCTAATAACGGGATAAGTGTTTATTTTGGTCTGTAATGCTTGCTGACGATCAGTTCCGGCTAGCGAAAAATAAGCCCCATGATTACGAGCGCGTTAAAAAGCGGAGATTGAGTTACTGACAGCACGAATTAATGTTCTAGGTGCATTTCTACATTACACACGATCAATGAGCATATTTTTTAAGACGTGATAAATAAATTATATTTATAAACATTTACAAAGTTACCAAACATTCAATAAGCAATGACAACAATACTGTAAATCAGCGCTCCTAGTGGTGAGCATCGAAATCTTTTAGTACGCAATAGAGAAGCGATTGTTGCATAAATGTGGAATATTAAAACTTTTTAAGTAACCATATTTTATGAATACAGGGACTGTTTCTGATTTGTATTAACTGTGGCCGAGAGGAAAAAGGTCTTAGGTAAAAATGTTATACTTTTCAGGAGAGCAGTAGAAAGATTAAAATTGGTATCAATTATAGAGTTTTTTAATTAAGAGGTTTTTCCTGGATATTATTTGTTTATATTTCTTCTAAAATAAGTAATGTTGCTCATTTAACAATTTTCTTGGTTATTTCTAAAAATAGCCGCACTTAAGCCCTTTTAAGACTAGAACCCAAACTGTGTAAAAGGGACTATTTAAACATAAGACGTTTTTCATGTCAAAATAAATGAGAAACGTAAATTATTAGGAATGCAAAATGGGTCTTCAACAATATAGGACTGTTTACCCTGGTGCTTAAAGTTTTAAAAGGAAAGGACATCAGTATGTGATAAAATGGCTAAAGTACAATTTAGACCTTTTTAATAGGGAAGCATGGAAAGTAAACATGTGATAGTCTGTAAGGAATAAAGTATTAAATATTCTTAAGACCTTTATTCTGTGTGTGCTCGATTCAAAAAGTACTTAGGACATTTGGTAACGCTCTATAAATCCAGTCAGGAGTCTTATTTGATTTTAGCCATTTTACCAGATTGTAGAGAATTGTTTCCGCTTTCAGTTTCACAAAAAATTGACTTAAGACCTTTTTCCTCCCGGCCACAAGTAATACCGCCCTAAAAATGTTCAGTAGGTATGAACAAAGGTGCTTCATAAAAATACACATTGCAAGAGGAAAAAAATACAACTCAGTGCTTTAAGACATTACAAGAAGCTTGTGGGAAAGAAGTCCTACCATACCGAACTACTGCAAGATGAGTGGAAGCGAGACATTAGCTTTCAATCAAGAGTTGACATCCAAAGAGTTTTTGATCAATCAGTGAGAGAGATATGCAGAAATGATGCTGCAGATGGGGTTTCACCGTCTTACAAGGATTTGGCAACGTATTGTTGACATGGCAGGGAATTATATTTTAAGTATGTAATATCGAAAGTAACCTAAATAAATTTAGTGTGAAACAGTAACTATGTTGCCATTACTTTTCGACTGTCCTAGGATAAATTTCACGTACATACACATGAAATACAATGAATTACGAATATACAGGTTGGACCATAAGTAATGTCATTAATTTGAGGGAAACATTACCAAGGTTGGCGTATGATTGGACCCCATCAAGAAGAAGAAAAAGAGGAAGACCTATGACAACATGGAAAAAGGGCATTCTGGAAGCTATGGAAAGAAGACAATTTGGAGAAGACCTATGGAGAGATAGAGGGCAGTGGTAACTTGCAGTGCGATACATTTATCAGTGACTGTAAATTAATATTTGGCTGTCAGAAAATGTCAAAAGGCATTGTAAACTGACTAATGTATATTGTTTGAGATATTTCAAACTGAAAAGTGTAATACAATTTTGCTCGTTTTGCTTCCTTTTCAAGATAAAAACTGTTTTATGTGAAACATTTCATAGCATGTTTTGGGAAAACAATTGATTTAATTATACAAATCTGGCTTTCAGGTAGTAGCTCCCTGTAAAGCAGGTTTGAATAATTTCAAGGAAAAATTGTTCCGGAGCCGGGTATCGATCCCTGGACCCTTCGCTTAGCGCGTGAACGCTCTACCGACTAACCTACACCAGGAACTATACACGACACCGTCACAATTTTTCCTTTTTTATATCCACACAATTCACATGAGCTGAGAAGACGCCAGAACTCAACTATGAGTGCACACAAATACTTGTGTGACTTAAACTGTGGCTTTCTGTTAACGTACCTCCAGTAACGAATGTATTATACAAATCTGGCTTTCAGGTAGTAGCTCCCTGTAAAGCAGGTTTGAATAATTTCAAGGAAAAATTGTTCCGGAGCCGGGTATCGATCCCTGGACCCTTCGCTTAGCGCGCGAACGCTCTACCGACTGAGCTACCCCAGGAAAAATTGTGACGGTGTCGTATATAGTTCCTGGGGTAGCTCAGTCGGTAGAGCGTTCGCGCGCTAAGCAAATGATCCCGGGATCGATACCCGGCTCCGGAACAATTTTTGCCTTGAAATTATTCAAATTGATTTAATTCCCAATATGCTCTGTCAATTTAAGAGAGGGAGCAGTATATTATGATAACAAAATTAATGATTGAAAGAAGTTTAGTTTTGTCCTTAAAATGTGCAGTAATTTGATCAGAACAAATATAACTGGTAGGTCTGAGAGATAATTTTAAAATGCTAAAGTATTTGAAACAGAAAGTGTTGCCTCATATGATATTCAAGAGCTGAAGAAAAAGATTCGGCATGAAATTGAACACAATGGTCAGGTGGTATGTGTTAGTGTCAGGACAAATTTCTATAAGCGACTTTAGCAGTGCATTGTAAGTGGAGATCACCTGAAAGACGTTCTTAAAAATAACGGCAATTCTGTAAATAAACAAAATCCCGAAGAATTACACTGGAAAGTTTTCTTTTCTCAATCGTACTATCAGGGACTGGAATGCTTTACCAGCAGACTTATTAAAGACTTTACCAATAAACAAAAATGTATTTAAAAATAGGTTTGAGAACTTCACTAATAGACGGTAGTGTATTATACACACTACTTAAAGGGTGTAATTGATATCTTGTTATTTGAAGTGTTCTATCAGTGAGGAAGTGTGTTGTCAGTGAAGTCTATTGTGTAAGTGAAGTGTGTTGGTGTCAGTGAAGTGGCTGTGCAAAGTATTTGAACAGTGAAATGGTTAGAAGTGTTAGTGAAATCAGGTAGAATCAGTGCAGTGAGTGAGTTGACAGCGAAATAAGTGTAGTGCCGAAAGGTACCTGTGTAGGTATGAACCTGTTACACTCGTGGGTCTTAGTTCGAACTTAGGGTTAAGATACAAATTAGATTTACTTTAAATGTTATTTTAAATGACCATGCTTCATTTAATTTAGGATGCTCCTTGTTATTATTATTATTATTATTATTATTATTGTTTATTAGTTGTGTTTATTAATTGTCATTATTGAGTGTAATTAGTTACCACTGCCACCGGGTATATACCCATTTGCAGTGTGAGTAAATACACACACATAAAAAAATAAATAAGATATTTTGTTTTAATACATATTTCATTCACTTCATAAAGTTTTGTTACACTTTAAACACATTTCATTGAAAAAATTTAACAATATTATCACAGGAATAATAATAACTTCATTAATTACAGATAAAATATGTCCGACGACCAAAGAAGAAACAACTGACGTTTTGAGACAACTCACTTCAGAATCAAAAGTTTGAAGAATAAAATAAATCCTGTTGAACATGGGTTAAATGAACTGTCGACCTTTGAATAGAGAACCCACAGTACCGGGTAAAGAGGACAAAGAGGCCCACAGCCATGACGCGTCGGTTCACAAGTAACAAGATACCGCGAGCTGCCGTTCACTCTTCATGCGATGCCAAGGTTATAACATAGCGTTCGAAATGAGAAACTTCGTGTTGTGTTAATTCTGCAAACAGGAAAAGCAGAACTACTGCGTAACACACCACAACTATGCGTAAACGCAACATTCAGATGTGCTGCGAAGCTGACACCTTGTATGTTTATAGTTTAAAGTATCTAAACGCTGACAAAAAATTCTGCGCTGTATTAGAATACATCACACGAAACTACAGTCGTGTTTGTTTGAACGTTTTAATTTTGTTTCGGTTTAAAAATGGAGAGTATGGGTCTATAATAAGAGAAGTTAAGAATGGAGGACATGCAATGTATTTCCTCTTTATGTGAAACGACTTTCAAAATTAGTCTCAGATCACAACAAACTTTTCACTATAGTTCACGCAAAGTGTGTCTTAAGTTTCTGTAGTTTTATCTACATTAATCTCACTAGACGTTTTGATTTATCTAGACCTAGAGAAAATAAAAACTCGAGTGGGATTTACTTGACTATTACACGATTAGGAGAAAGTACAGCCTATAAAGATTAGAAGAAAAAAGTACTCTAATACAATAAAATATTGACTTGCTAAATTTCTATTTCACTAATATTAGCTTCACTAAAACGTTTGAACGGGGCCGCCATTTTCAGTTGACTATATATGCAGTACACAAATTACGATCGCAAAGCATGTTTTATAGTACCGTGAAGAATTTGCAGTTTAAAATGTTGGAAAACAAAGAAACAAATGGTAGGAAGGTCATAAATACAGAAGAAAGTATATAAAGATTAGAAGAAATAAAGTACTCTAATACAATAAAATAGGTATTAATTGACTTACTAAAATTGTATGTCACTAATGTTAGCTTCACTAAAACGTTTGAGCGGAGCCACCAATTTCAGTTGATTATCTATGCGGGAAATAAATGCCGATCGCAAAGCATGTTTTATAGTACCGTAAAGAATTTGCAGTTTGAAATGTTGGCAAACAAAGAAACAAGTGATAGGGAGGTGAAAAAAACAAAAGAAAGTATATATAAAGATTAGAAGAAATAAACTGCTACTACTATTATCATTAGGTATTATTATTATTATTATTATTAACTATCGTAATAATAATAATAATAATATTGTATTATTATTATCATTATTATGAGGTATTATTATCATAATTGTCATTATTATTATTATTATTATTATTATTATTATTACCATCATTATCATGAGTTGTTATTATTATTATCATTATCATTGCCATTATTATTTTATTATTAATTACTAGCCGTACCCGTGCGCTCCGCTGCACCCGTTAGAAATAAATATAAAGTAATTACATAATTCAAATAGGACATTTGATCCAGGGAATATTCATGTTTGATAGAAGGATAAATCGTTTAATATGTTACTTAATTTAAATTATATTTAAATAATTAAAATTGAATCATTTTGGTCCAGAGAGCACTCATTTGGTGCAATGACAATTCCTTTAACATATTTCTTAATTTTTATTACATGCATCCATAGTTCAATGAACATTGACATCATTTACATTTAATGTGTATACTTTATTTTACTTGTTACATGTTTCCATTGAATTATGGTAATAACTTAATTTTCTACGTATTCAGTAAATGGCGCTTGGCCCACTATGGTTCTGAACCCTTCAAATAACTTAAATAACTTAAATTATATTATATTATATTATAGTATAGTATATTATATTATATTATAGTATATTATATTATATTATATTATATTATATTATATTATATTATATTATATTATATAAAAAGTGTGTTGATAACGGATGTACCCCGATAAGTAAGTTTTCAATTTGTTATGGGGGCTCTTGAATCTCAGGAGGAACAAATTTTATTTTACAACAGGGCAACATAATCTGCTTGGCTCATTACCCAAATTTTTTGCATTGCATTTAATGCATATGTATTTTATGTATTTTAACTCGATTCAATTGAGCATAGTTAAAATTTGGATTATAAAATAATGAAATGCTAAGCTAACATATTATTACTGCATACTAAATCAATACACTCTCGTTGTCCGTTAATTCTCTGAGATAAACATTATTTTAAGAAATACAGGAAACAAATACACAGAATAGCCTATCAAGTTTTCTGTGCATAAGAAGCTATTTTAATCTTACCTGTCCTCAATTCACTCAGAAGTTACTGTAATAACATTATAGCATTATGTCCATACAGAGAAACTACACTTTCCAATGGTGAAATAATAATTAATTATACAAATCGGTTAATTTAGCTTCCGATATTACTTCATACAAACACAAAAACATTTTCTGTAGGCTATGATTCATAGCTTTCGATTGTTATTGACCAAGGCCCCTTATAGACGAAGTTATTTGTTTATTTCATTACACGGCCTTAGATGGCAGTTATTTTAATTTTAAAACTCATTTATCTCATTAAATATCAGTCCTAACAAAATTTTTCAAAGAATAAAACTTATCGGAAATGGTTTTTAAAGAAATTTTTGTTATGTAACATTTTTCATAAAAATCAATAATAAGCGAGATATTTCGATTTATTTAATTCAGGCCCCCTTATAACCCCCCTTTTAAATAATGTATTTTGAATGCCATATAGCCTATAATCTAAGTTACAACGAACTTAATTTATATCCCAATTTTCATTGAAATCCGTTCAGCCATTATCGCGTGAAAAGGTAACAAACATACAGACAGACAGACAGACAGACAGACAGACATACAAAAATTTCAAAAAAGCGATTTTCGGTTTCAGGGTTGTTAATTATATATGTTAGGACCAATTATTTTTGGAAAATCGAAAATTACCAGAAAAATTTCGGCTACAGATTTATTATTAGTATAGATTATCAGTAGGTATCATCATTATCATGAGGTATTATTATTATTATTATCATTATCATCATAATCATTATTATTATTATTATTATTATTATTATTATTATTATCCACTAATCTTTGTAATTTTATATGATTCCATTCTTCATTTATGATTCCATTATTTCATTTGTAATTATCATTTTACTTAATTGCCATTAATTTAATTATTTCTTTGTACTTTTATTGTAAATTATTGCCAATGTTTTTGTTATATTCTGTGTGCTGAACTATAATTGGCCACTGGCTGTTGTACATCACATTAAATATAAGTAAATAAATAAATAAATAAATAAATAAATAATAATAATAATAATAATTATTATTATTATTATTATTATCCACTAATCTTTGTAATTTTATATGATTGCATTCTTCATTTATGATTCCATTATTTCATTTGTAATTATCATTTTAATTATTTGCCATTAATTTAATTATTTCTTTGTACTTTTATTGTAAATTATTGCTAATGTTTTTGTTATATTCTTTGTGCTGAACTATAATTGGCCACTGGCTATTGTACAGCACATTAAATATAAGTAAATAAATAAATAAATAAATTACTATTATTATTATTATTATTATTATTATTATTATCCACTAATCTTTGTAATTTTATATGATTCCATTCTTCATTTATGATTCCATTATTTCATTTGTAATTATCATTTTACTTAATTGCCATTAATTTAATTATTTCTTTGTACTTTTATTGTAAATTATTGCTAATGTTTTTGTTATATTCTTTGTGCTGAAGTATAATTGGCCACTGGCTGTTGTACAGCACATTAAATATAAGTAAATAAATAAATAAATAAATAAATAAATTATTATTATTATTATTATTATTATTATTATTATTATCCACTAATCTTTGTAATTTTATATGATTGCATTCTTCATTTATGATTCCATTATTTCATTTGTAATTATCATTTTAATTATTTGCCATTAATTTAATTATTTCTTTGTACTTTTATTGTAAATTATTGCTAATGTTTTTGTTATATTCTTTGTGCTGAACTATAATTGGCCACTGGCTGTTGTACAGCACATTAAATATAAGTAAATAAATAAATAAATTATTATTATTATTATTATTATTATTATTATTATTATTATTATTATTACTCGTAGTCGAGGAGCAGGAAGATGCTGCAGTTTACGTTTGTTGCAGTTCATACCGAACAGACTCGTGTTATGGCGCCGTTGTAATTATCTCCCTCCCAGTACTGTTATACCAACTCCCAGAGCACATGGCGGAGCCGCGCAAACCTGCTCCTCTAATCTGCACGTAATTCGCTAATACTTCCCAAATCTAGAATCTCACCCATTATGCGGTATCTTGCAACAAAAGCTAATTTTACTTCTGGGTCAAAAGACTTCAACTTACAGCAAGACGATATTCAAACCCCTAACATCCAGGTAAGCATTTTCAGTCTAGGTCAAGGGTGAGCAAACTTATTTACAGAAGGGCCAAATGAAGAACCAAATTTTTTCGCGGCCCAAAGGCTTTTCATTCTTTGACTTTTCTTCAATATTTATTTTCGAAGATCTGACAAAGCACATAATAGATTGTCATGAAGTCATAAGTAAGTTAAAAGTTTAAAAACATTTTCTTAAACATGCAAAGAATCATATCGTACATTTTTAAAAACCAATACATATTAAAAAAAATAACGGGGAAGGCAAACGGGCGTATTACTGTACGATGAAAAAAATACTTCCAGCAGCACTTATCTTTCAAGACTCGATATTCCGTGTCAACATTCTCTTCCTTAGAAAAAAAAAAAAAGGCATTGTCCCTGATCACATAGCAAATTGGCCATTCCAATGTTGTGAAATGGCAACATAAAATCACAACAACCACTAGTCTCCACCATCGAAAAGGCATTTTTGGTGTCGGTCGCTAGATGAAGTACAGTTGCTCCATGCAATTTCTTTTCTTCTTCTTCTTCTTCTTCTTAGAAATGTAAATTTATTTAATTACCAGGTCGCAAAATGGATCCTTGCCTTTTGCAATATATATATATATATATATATATATATATATATATATATATATATATATATATATATATAATACATGATTGAATATAAAAATTACAATTTACATTCGAACACTTTCACCAACAGTGCAGTGTTTTACAAGAAATCATTAATTCATTTTGACATTTAAACAAGAAAAATGATTGGTCAGTGGATTTGGATGTGTTCTTACGGATTTTATAAATTTGTTTCTGATATTTTGAATATAATCAATGAATAACATTATATTTAGTGACTCATATAGTTGACAGTTACTGATATCATAGTCTGCTCCCGTGATTGTTCTACATATTGATCTTTGTATTCCATCCAGTCTTTTAATATGACGTATATGAGTATTTGACCAAATTTCACAGGCATATAACATATATAAGCGGATCAGACAAGTGTATAATAAAACTTCGACTTTAAGAGAGATGCGACTTTTGAAGAGAGGATATAGCAGCATGAAACGTTGAAAAGCTCTGTCTCTGATATGAAGGTTATAACGTGACTTCTTTTGCAGTCGCTAGATGGCAGCATAGTGAAACTGATAACAATGGTTGCGTTGATAGTTCATTAGACTGATCAATCTGTTATATAGGTGATGAGGAGAATTGTCTACAAATCAGATACTGTAATACAAATACAACATGAAGACAATACGACGTTTACATGCAAGCGAATAAAGCAGATGTCGTATACTGACAGACAAGCTGGTTTAGCGCTGTGATGAAATAATTCAAGAGAAGGGGTGTCAATCAATGAGCCGCGAATAGCATTGAATGCAGGCAATACTGCAAGGATGAAGTCTTTACATGAGCTTGGATCTCTCTTCTTACACTCCTACTCGATGTGCAGGCTTTTAACATTTTCAGATTTTTTGTCCTGATGCTGTTGGTTTCGTCATGCTTCTCCCCCTCCCCCATCACGTGGTAGTTATTAGGTTATGACCGTTTTAGGTTTTCTCCTTCAAAATTCTTTAAGTCACTTCAATGGAACGGCGAAACCCGGAGTGAGACAAGTGGTCAACAGACTTGGAGTTCACATATTCAGTTTTTCTCGGCCCCAAATTCTCTTGCAAGGAAGCGTTTTAATATTTTCCGTCCCATTTCCCCGTTGACAATGACAATGGTAATGTCTTCCTTTAAAATAAAAGGTAAATACGGGGTTAAAAGTCGCTTTCCCCAAACACTTTCTTACATTTAACTACATTGAATATGCACATTCCTTTACAGATTTTGTTCAAAATAGAGGCTCTGTTTCTCGATACACAACGTTTAGACACTGATTTACAGATGGCAGAACATAACTCACGATTTTCATCGATTTTCACGAATGACTGTTCAATCATCTGTCACAACTGATGGAAATCCTGCGGTTTCTGAGCAAAAACATCATTTTTCAGGATACCCCTAAGCGAAAAATCACATTTCGTAAGGTCCCACGATCTGGGTCGCTATTTGGTGTGCCGCGATGGCCAATCCATTCATGGAATTACTGGCTCAAGAAGTCCCTCACTCCTACACCAAAATGAGGTGGTGCTCCATCCTGTTGTCATATCAACTGCATATTGGCAAAACGAGGGCTGTTATGAAGACATGACAAGGAAAAACAGTTGACGTACGAACATGGACATTTATTACACTAGCTATTCGTTTGTTCAAATGATCACATCTGTATATGTGTACAAGTATGGAAACTAAAAACGAATATTGGGGAAAGCGACTTTTTACCCCCTTGTATTTAACAGAGGAAAAAAAATAAACTGCTAATTCACAGGGTTAATAGCTTCACCAACTGGGTATCTAGTTATAATGAGTGAATTGATTATACAATATTAACATGGAGGCATGAGATAATTATTCTTGTCTGTCATTACAATTCATTCTGGCTCTAACCATATTTGTTTTTTTTATGATTTCCACACAATGGTAATGGAAATATTAGCTATCTTGGTTATATATACACAGTCCATGAATATCAATTAAAATACAGTACAGTGTTAAAGAAATACATACCGTATTTTATTAGATACTTTAATTCGAATACAGATATTTCACCAAATCATTGGGATTTCCTTAAATCTGCTGTCAATTTTTCTGAACACAATAAGCGCGAAAGTCTAAAATCTCGAAGTCTCATCAATTTCTTAGCGAAATTGATCCCATTAATTTCTTAACGGAATCGATTAGGTTTCACGTGCGTCATTCACGGTTGAATTGACTCATAGAAACTAAATATGAACAAAACACGCCCAGTAGTACCTGAAGAAATAGTTGTGCAGATAAACGACAATACGAAACTACATTTTTACTATGAGGGATGATAAAAATCATACGGGGTGTTTAAAAAAAGACGTAACCTAATAGCTACCACGTAAAGGGGAGGAAGCGCGACACAACAGCATCAGGATAGGAAGATAACCGGAGGGAATGAGTGAATGAATTAATTAATGACGAATAAATAAATAAATAAATATTCAATTTGATTTATTTAACTAGCTAGTTAGCGAGTACAAATTAAAGTTATAAAACAAAAATGTTTCTAGCCACTACCGTACGGTGTGGTCTTAGCCAATAATGTAACATAAAATTTACAAGGACAGTTTACTAAATACAGTAAGTAACTTAATTCAAACCAATAAATACAACACAAGAGCAGAAAAAAAAGAGAGAGAGAGAGAGAGAGAAAAAACACATTTAATGTAAATTGATAATCAGACAGAAGCCAGTGATATTCAATAAAAACATCAATATAGTCGACAGAAATAAAGGGTAAAAAAATACACACATTTATTAATATTATATACCATGAATAATTTCATAAATTTCTTTTTTAAAAGCTTCAATTTTAAAATATTTCAAATTTGGAAAATGGTTTGTAATTTTATTATAAAGTCTTGGGCCGAAACTAGCCCCATGTTTAAGAGCTACACTTGTATGACATTTAGGCTCAATTAATGGAAAAGTAGACTTTTGTCTTCGAGTACGATATTCATGTCGATTAGATTTATGTTTTATTTGATTTCTGTGGTAGTAAGTTAGTAAACTATATTTATAAATTTCTTCAATAGTAAATACTTCAAAATCTGCATAGATTACATTTGTTGGGTAATCCATATTTTTGGTCAGACAAATTTATAATAATTTTCTGTGTAATAAAATTAATGGATTAAGTACAGATGATGCTACTCCACTTTAAATGATGCTACTCCACTTAACTACTTTGTGCTACTCTACAGTAAATAAATAAATAAATAAATAAATAAATAAATAAATAAATAAATAAATAAATAAATAAATAAGTAAGTAAATAAGTAAATAAATGAGTAAGTAAGTAAATAAGTAAGTAAATAAATGAGTAAATAAGTGAGTAAATAAATAAGTGAGCAAATAAATAAGTACGTAAGTAAGTAAATAAATAAATAATAAATAAATAACTAAATAAATAAATAAATAAGTAAATAAGTAATTAAATACATAAGTAAATAAGTAGGTAAATAAGTAATTAAGTAAATAAGTAAAAAAGTAAATAAATAAATAAGTAAATAAATAAATATGTAAATGAATGAATGAATGAGTAAATAAATAAATAAATAAATAAATAAATAAATAAATAAATAAATAAATAAATAAATAAATAAATAAATAAATACCTTCAAATAAAGGAATGAATGAATGATACGGAAATGGAAGAAGAAATATTTAAACATACGCGAAAACGCGTCCTTGCAAGGAAGTTTTGGGCTGAGAGAAAATGACTATGTGATCTCCAAGCCTGTTGGCCACTTGTCTCACTCCGAGTTCCGTCCTTCCACTGAAGGAACTCTAAGAGAATTTTGAAGAGGAAAGTAACCGGTTCAACTCGAGACGCATTAAACAGAGAATGAAGCGAGGGGAACCGCGTGTAAAATCAGAAGGCACGAAGCTCATCTTACGCTTCAGTTTCCACGGTAGCACTAGCAACGTCGAAGTAATCTTTTTATGTCGAAACTCTACAATTTTTCTCTGTTTGCTGGTCGAATACAAACGTTTCGCTTCAAAACTGTATATATTTTCAACAATTTTTAAATGTTATGATATCACTTGTCATCTAAATGTGTATTGATATACAAAAACTCTGTTAATGTTTCAGGCAGCAAATTTGTGTCCTCTGTCGGTTGTACATCACTTGTTGGAAGTTGCTCTTCAATTTCGCGGTTTGTCACGTCTTCCTCCGGCTGCGTGAAGGGTGAACGGAAGCCTGTCACGCATTAATTGCTTTTCGTTATTGATATAATCTAAATTCGTGGTTTCCTCTCAGTGGAGCGATGCCATCACAGTTCACAACTCCATCAGCGTCGGCCACATCATTTGCAGGCCCAACAACGCCATTACAGCCCGTCCATGTTCTTACTACGCACAAGCACTGAGATAGTGTCCAATACAGAAAGGTCCAACATACGAAAATGTCCCAGCTTTTAATGCCCAGGGTACGAAAAGATCCAATGTACTGAAATAGTACATTATGCAACGAGCCTATAATGGTAGTAATTAAGACGCGAGGATGTTTATGAAACGAGCGCAAGCAAGTTTCATAATTTTCATATGAATGTCTTAATTACCATTATAGGCAAGTTTCATATGACTTTTTATGCTCGACCATATTTCTAACTTGAAATTATTCATAAGTATTCATGTTATTGTTATGTGAGTGAGTGCAATAGCCTATCTCATGAATTGTGAGATGTGCGCAGACGCGAAAGTATTGATTTTTTCCGGGAAACGAATGTCGACGACCTTGATATAATCTAGAGAGTAAGATAAACATTAGTCTTAATATAACCTTGAAATTGAATTCGACATTGAAAAACGAGATGACAAATTGAATTTATTTGAATATTATTTACAATTAACGCTAAATTATTATAGTAACAGAACATAACCTTCTGCGACAGTATTCGATTTCCAGCCTCCGTGACCTTTCGATAGTTGTCTTTCGATTGCACATCCGAGAATAATCGAAAACCTGAACTGTAATGAATAGGTGAACTTTAATGACATGCATTAAAGGACTGCTACCAGGTGTATAATTACTACATTTCGGCATGGTCGAGCATAAAGGTTTGTTACATAATGACCACGTAAAAATGTCAATACAGTAATAAATTAAGATCAATGGTCAAAATGTCCAACTAACGAAAATGTCCATGTGATTGTAATATACAGGGACATCATTTTATTTTTACTTCAATTTTTATTGTACCTGAGTTTTTGAATGTACTTCACTCCAATCCCTTCTTCTAATGAAGTTCCAACTGTCCTCCACACAGAACCAAGGCCGCATATAGTAAACAGTCATAGTAGCCTTACGGTCATAGTAAACAGTACGTTCCAGAAATATGTTCGCATTTTCCAGTGACGAAAGAGCTTTCAATATTGAATCATTTTCGCACAGGTACTGTCGTCTATTTGCCTACGTCGCATCCCGGTTTCTCCCACCCGCTTCTATTCGCCTCTCTGTAAAGGCTAGTGGCTGGGCTGTCTTAGCTCTTTTCTGAGAACATTAATTTCTGTTAGGAATTGACGTCTACGTAATGTTACACAACGGTTTAAAATAATTTAAAGAACAACTTGATGCATTCGTTTCCTTTCTTCTTAAAGAGCATCAAATTGGCCGTGGTTGCTACATAACGCTGATATCAAATGCCTTTCTTTCTCAAATCAGCAACTAGTAAATCGAGACAAGTTGGCTTTAGATTTACTTTCGTGCAACGCAATGAACAATCAAATAAATCACACGTCAACTGATTGGTGATCAGCAGGCTTCGAGACTTCGGTCCCGATAGAGCAGTTCAGTGGGAAATCCGCATAACGGCGTACTGAGTATAGTGGTAAAGCGTACAGTGGGTGGGGGTACTGTAGAATGAATGCCAACAAATACGCAAAGGAAAACTCTCTGGATTTGAAGGTTCTGACGAATAATTTGGTTTTCATACAAACTGTGTCTGAAACTATTACACGGTTAGAAAAGTCAGAGCAAGAGATGCCGGAAGCCCTCAAATTAATTTACAAAATGACACAGAGAATTAATGAGAGATCAAGTACACCGGTTACTGAACGTGTAAAACAGAAGTGGCAATCAATTTTATGTAAAAATAACGGATATGGAACATTGTGTAACATAAACAGCAAATTAGTGGACCCGAGAATAAAGGACTGTCTCTTAGAGACTGCAATGATGTTAGGTTTTTTCGTTTTGCTCCTATAACGTCATGCGACCTAGAGCGCAGCTTTCTACAGTACAAACTTTGGCAGAAAACCGAAAAAGATTTACGTTTGAGACACTGAGAATGTATCTTGCAGTACACTGCAATTCGGTACTGTAACTGCACTTCCTAAAGACAACCAATAGGATAAATGAAGAAATTAAAACTGCTACATGCTTATTTCCACCATTAACACTGTGTATAATTAAACAGAAATGCTTATAAAAGACAGGAGAATAAATGTTTTTTACATTCTTTTGACATTATCATTGTGTAATGCATATTTACTTTCAGAATGTACATATGTGCGTTTCCCCATACTACCGTACTCTACTCTAAATAGCAACGTTGTTACCTCAACACATCTCTACCTACCTGCAGCGAGTCAACAACCTATAGTGTATGCACAGTAAACTTATTGTATCGGATCCAAAGTCTCGAAGCCTGGTGATCAGGGACTAATTTGACTTGCATTTCTGCAACCGGGCCTAAGTAGGGTCGATACAACGAAGTCAGATTCTTCCACTACCCGTCTCTAATGTCACGTCGTCCATAAGAAATTTAATCCGATTAACCTGCCCACGGGTTTAACGCGCGGACAATTGACCAAAAAGACGACCCTTGCACGTGTTCGGTCTTACTCCAGCAATGAACAGCAAATAAAATACAAGGGCGATAAAAATCAATCTAACAGGAGACATGAACAATAACAAGAAAAATCCGGTTTTGACACTTCTAATGATTGGTGACAGAAAAGGAGGCACCATCATAAGTATGACTAAGGAATCGGATTTTGACTCTGGAGACTTGGGCATTATTAGTTATTCCACTTGCAACTTCGCAACATTTCTCTTTGAAAAGTGTAAAGTTCCTGTGTTCCTCCATAAAGTGTTACTGCACTTTTCATTTCTTTCTGCGAAGTCTTTGCATATCGGTCATCTTTATATTCTCTCCCGTTTCTCTTATATTCTCTCCCACAAGACATCTTTATATTCTTCATCTTATACAGTTTCAGTTGCTAGAAATTGGAACTCGCTACTCGTTGTTGGACAATAACTTAATTTAGGTCAAAACTACATAAATTCTTACTTAACAAATTAATTGCTGATTAATATTTATTACACATGATGAAACTAACATCTGTCCATTCTTATTATTATCATTAATTTCTCTAAATAGATTTACGAAACCTCTAATGGCAATTACATTAATATTCTCATTATAGAAATATATATATATATATATATATATATATATATATATATATATTTCTCTCCCTGTAACATAGTTCTAGTAAGCTTATATTAAATTAATTTTCATCATTTTACTAGCTATCTCAAATCTCAAATTAATTATAATTGATTGAATTAAATTAGCTCATAAATTAAGTTACTACTTTACCTTATAGGTTCATCTAAATTTAAATAAATATGTAGTCTACTAATTAGTCGATAAAACTTAACTGAAGAATATTGCTGGAGAACCTTTTAAGTGTAGTGTCAATATTCGTAATTTAAATATGTATTGTATTGATTAAGGGTGGTGGTCCACACCTGTGGAGTTACGGTCAGCGAGTCTGGCCGCAAAACCAGGTGGCCCGGGTTCGATTCCCGGTCGGGGCAAGTTACCTGGTTGAGGTTTTTCCCAGGGTTTTCCCCTCAACCCAAGATGGGCAAATGCTGGGTAACTTTCGGTGCTGGACCCTGGACTCATTTCACCGGCATTATCACCTTCATCTCTTTCAGACGCTAAATAACCTAAGCTGTTGATAAAGCGTCGTAAAATAACCTACTAAAATAAAAATAAAATTAAGGCTGGTTGAGTGGAAGAGAAGGCCTTATGACCTTAACTCTCCCAGCGAAAATAAAACATTATTATTATTATTATTATTATTATTATTATTATTATTATTATTATTATTATTATTATCGGTAGTCATTGCAACTCAATTTCCTAGCCATATGAGTGTTCTTCACATGAAGAAGTAAATTTATTCTTTTGATTCTAAAATAGGACCAATACAGAACACTGCCTGCTTGAGTTAGCATAATTCTAAAACATTCACAGAATTGAGGCAAATTTAAGTTATGAAAATTTATTCTGTTCTTATGTACTATTTTTTGGAGGGGGGAGTTATTCGCCATTTGAATCACTTAAATTTTTAATTGAATTTAATTTTCGGGAGGGAGTATTATGACCCAGAACTGCGACCTCTTAAGATCTATTGTGCTAACCCTCAAGCTAGCCGCATTCCCAAAATCACACCGGCTGATTACACTAAAGTTCGCTGCGTATAGACCGATTATTTAGTCCTAACAGCTCGACGACGCGAAAGAGGGGAAGTAATAGGAGTAGTGGGGAGAGCTCCGGAGTAGAGATAAGGGTGAGCCGTCAGTAAAGAAATACAGTACAGCTTAACTGTACTGGAAACATACAGTTCTACCTCACGCATGACATCCGGTCGCTCTGAAGGCAAGCGACTGACTAACCCAAACACCCCTTGGCGTAACTAAATGGACTCGCCTGAACCAGGCGCACATTGCCAGCGACTGTCAGGACTAAATAATAGTACTGTACCTAGGTTTCGAGCAGGCAACTCAATCGTCCCTAGGCCAGCCCTCTCCGAGCGTTGCCAGCCGTCGTTCGTAGAATGCTATGGAATTATTCCCTTTCTCTCTTATACCGAATTTTGCACACCTCTACTCCCTCTTACTTATCTGTCCGATTCCACAGTCTTTCTCGGTATCATAACTTAAATACTCGGTCACAATATGATAACACGCTAGAAATACCACTGCACACATCATCTCTTTATTCTTCATCTTTCACTGTTGCTACTTCTCGTCACTGGAATTCTCTGCCGCCTGAAGTCAAGGGCTGCCGAACTTTAATTTCCTTTAAATGTAAATTAGAAAAATATCTTATGATGAGTTGCCAGACCTAACGCGTTGCAAAAAATTTAAATGAATGTGTTCCACTGTATTCATATTTCTTTTATTGTTACCTTTTTTTTTTGTTTCTTATTTTTATTGTGTAATCATGTAAATCGTGTTTCTTTATCACTTAACGCCAATATGTATCCCACTGTGTTGTTTTTTTATTACTAATCTATTTTTTTGTGTACATTTTATTCAATTGTCGGTTTCTGGTTTAATTATGTAAATCCTACTTAATTATAATCTAATACTAATATGTATACTAATGTGTTTATTTTTATTTCTACTGTGTACATTTTTTATTGAATTATCGGCTTCTGTTTTTGTGTGATTCGTATTTGATTCTAACAACATTAATATGTATTCCACTATGTTTATTTTTATTTTATGAGGAAAATTTTATGTAACTACCTCTTTTGATCTCATTATGTACCTAAATTGAATCAGTATGTAATTACTTAATTCTGGTCCAGTTTTATGTTCAACTATGTAAGCAAGTTTTAATCCTGGTTGAGTGTAAGAGAAGGCCTTACGGCCTTAACTCTGCCAGGTTAAATAAAGCCATTATTATTATTATTATTATTATTATTATTATTATTATTATTATTATTATTATTAAACTTCTGTTTGTGTATTGTGCTGAACTATAATTGGCCTCTGGCTGTTGTCCAGCACACAAATATTAAAAATAAATAAATAAATAAATAAATAAATTATTATTATTATTATTATGAGGAAATGGAGAAATGTTGACGGAATGATGTAGATGCCTGACAGAAAAATCCCAGGTCTGACAGGACTCGAATCCGGGCCACCTGCGTGACAGACTGAAGGTCTGACCACTTATGTTATCTTATAATATTTCTACCCTAAATTATTTTAGTCCCGCGACGTGGCGTCGCGGTCTAAGGCATCCTGCCTAGGACTGGCGTTACGGAATGCGCACTGGTTCGAGTCCTCATGGGGGAAGAAATTTTCTCATGAAATTTCGGCCAGTGTACCCAGCCCACCCAGCATCGTGATGCACTTGGGGAGCTACGATAGGTAGCGAAATCCGGTTGCGAATACCAGCTATAACGGCTGGGGGGATCATCGTGCTAACCACACGATACCTCCATTCTGGTTGGATGATCGTCCACCTCTGCTTCGGCATGTGGGCGTGAGGCCAGCAGCCGGCTGGTCGATCTAGGCTCTTCACGGGCTGTAGCGCCACGGATTATTATTATTATTATTATTATTATTATTATTATTATTATTATTATTATTATTATTAAATTATTTTGATTCCAAAGGACTCTAATATCAAACTTTGTCACCTCCATTTTATGTCTTCTTTAATAATAAACTTGAAGACAAATACTCACAATACACAATAATAATAATAGCGTCCTACTAAAGAGAATCATTAAAAATCTTACAAAAAACTTAAAAATCCAACATTACTTATGAGACGACCTGACATAGGGTCCAGAAAGAGTCACGGTACCATTGCACTGAAGAGTGTAAGCTTTACATCAAGGTTTCAAATTACTTCCAAGAATCCTAGGTACTATTTCATAGATAAATAAAAGTAATTGAAAGAGTTAACAAAGCAGAAAAGGAGTGTCTGACCGCAGACGTGACCTTGCTAGTGCAACGTACCCTGCGATGCTGGATGATCTGAAGCTGTGAGTGATGAATATGTATGGGTACTAGGAATCGGTAACGAAGCTGCAATCGCGACCATCACAGATGGCTACTTCATCAGAACAATAATTCCAGATTACTGTTTGGACAAAACCTCGTACTGCGGTTTGTGATAAGACCCGAAAGTTAATGCTCCAAAAAACTACTAAGTGTGCTTGCAAATATATGCCCTTAAAAGTGAAATTTTTTTTTTAATTGGGTTATTTTACGACGCTGTATCAACATCTAGGTTATTTAGCGTCTGAATGAAATTGTGATAATGCCAGTGAAATGAGTCCGGGGTCCAGCACCGAAAGTTACCCAGCAATTGCTCGTATTGGGTTGAGGGAAAACCCCGGAAAAAACCTCAACCAGGTAACTTGCCCCGACCGGGATTCGAACCCGGGCCACCTGGTTTCGCAGCCAGACGCGCTGACCGTTACTCCACAGGTGTGGACTTAAAAGTGAAAAATATGCCACTAAATATAGGGTGAACCGTAAGTAATGTCACTAATTTCAGGAGATTATTCTGTCGGATATTTCAAACAAAAAAGTTTACGTAAACATTAATTTTTGGTCCTACAGAAATTGCATTGTTATTATCTAGTTATTATTAATGTTTGTATAAAACTTATTTAAGATCTAACTTTTGTTCTACTGGATTGTACTAGAGCACGAGCTCTTGCAGGTAAATTAGTGTACTGCATACCATGTAAACAAAAATTTTGATTAGACTTCAATTTGATACAACGGTGATAAATAAATAAACAAACGATTAAAAGTATACTGTGTCAGCATGTGAGGGGCACGCTCCATTTTAGAACGTTTCTACGTATGTGGTCACGTGATAACTTTTCTAACCAATATGATTTAGTTTCTTGCGGGATTCTAGGCAAGGAAATGAGCACTGAACAAAACGGAGCGATTAGGTGTGACGTCAGAACTCGAATTCGTTCGAACCAGATCGAGAAGGACGCAGCAAACTGGAATCTACATGTTGAACCTGCGAGTTCTGGTATAACTGTGCGGGAACTGGCAGCACCGTCATTCTTATGATAGGACATCAGATTAACCTGAATTTTTAACAGGTTATGTCTACTAAAAAATGTGATGGCTGGAAACAAGCTTGTTCTTCAATGAAACTTATCGTTGGGAAAGAATCACCACCAACTTCGTTATTCCTAAGGTTACATAAATCATGCTGCAAAATGAATGAGTTTATTCACACTGAAAAGAGGTAAACACACAATGTAATAGTAGTAATAATAATACTTACTAGCTTTTAAGGAACCGGAGGTTCATTGCCGCCCTCACATAAGCCCGCCATTGGTCCCTATCCTGAGCATAATTAATCCATTCTCTATCATCATATCCCACCTCCCTCAAATCCATTTTATTATTATCCTCCCATCTACGTCTCGGCTTCCCTAAAGGTCTTTTTTCCCTCCGGCCTCCCAACTAACACTCTATATGCATTTCTGGATTCGCCCATACGTGCTACATGCCCTGCCCATCTCAAACTTCTGTATTTAATATTCGTAATCATGTCAGGGGAAGAATACAATGCGTGCAGTTCTGCGTTGTGTAACTTTCACCATTCTCCTGTAACTTCATCCCTCTTAGCCTCAAATATTTTCCTAAGCACCTTATTCTCAAACACCCGTAACCTATGTTCCTCTCTCAAAGTGAGAGTCCAAGTTTCACAACCATAAAGAACAACCGGTAATATAACTGTTTTATAAATTCTAACTTTCAGATTTTTTGACAGCAGACTGGATAATAAAAGATTCTCAACCGAATAATAACAGGCATTTCCCATATTTATTCTGTGTTTAATTTCCTCCAGAGTATCATTTATATTTGTTACTGTTGCTCCAAGATATTTGAACTTCTCCACCTCTTCAAAAGATAAATTTCCAATTTTTATATTTCCATTTCGTACAATATTCTGGTCACGAGACATAATCATATACTTTGTCTTTTCGGGATTTACTTCCAAACCGATCGCTTTACTTGCTTCCAGTAAAATTCCCGTGTTTTCCCTAATCGTTTGTGGAATAATAATAATAATAATAATAATAATAATAATAATAATAATAATAATAATATAGCCTATTATAGGTCTGCGAAGGGAAGAAGTTATACATAGTCATCTATTGAAAGCCAAGGTTAAGAACTATTAAAGAGAAATATCTAAAATCTTTGACACAAAATGGTAACGTCTATAAAAAGAAAGACTCTCAGATTATTTTTCCATTAAATCTCATTACGAGCACAGCACGCCATTCGACGTTTCATCACGACATACATCAGTTACGAATCGATCAGCTGTGAATGATTACGTCCGCTCCAACAGTCATTTCAGCCATTTATCGAAGTTCAGCGTCTTACGTTCAAAAGCCCCTACTGCCATTAGCCATTATGAACTGCTTCACGCAAACTTCACCGTCTTCCACTCTCCCCCAATAAACCGTTAAGTAAATCCACAACTTAAGGACTGGTAAGACGCTGTGAAAGTGCTTGCATCCTAAAGACTTGTTCACAATAAACCGGGAACGAGAACCAGAATGAAAACGAGAAGCAGAGGACGTGAATACGAAAATTTTTGATTCACAATAAACCGAGAACGTAGAGGACTATGCATATCGATATGCATGTCAATAACGATATGTAAAGTCGATATTACTCATTCTGATGTTATTTGTGTATAACTGACCAATAAAGTTCTCTCATGAGTACAAGGCAGTCAACATAAACACAGCTTAACCAACTTCGAAATTTCAACTGAAACATTTCATTAGGTACGGTACTATAAATATGCCCATGCATCTTTTATTATAACGTAAAATAATTAGAGAAGAAACATATGTAATAGAACAAAAATGAACACAACAGTAGTTATTGAATTGAAGCATGAATATGTAGTGTGTAATACAATCAATACAGTAATAAAATATGATTCATTTACGATCGGTGTTCAAAGATCCATCTATTAAGAGCCACGTATTCTCCTTCATTTTCTCATCTTTGTACGAGGCGCGCCGCTTATCGTAAACGTGAGGATTTTCCTCAACACTCAATATTAGAATCTCATCAAATAAAACTTGCTCCATGATGCACAGCACAGAACAAAATAATGCATAGGTTATGTCACGGTCTTCTTGCTACAAAATATACGATGACAAAATAGCTTTTAGATGGCAATAGAATGAATCTAGTGGGCTGTGATCGGAAACGTGAAAGCCAAAGTTGAAACTTGGCCAACTCTCCGTTCCCGATCCCGGGCTCCGGCAAGCTTTTCGTTAATTATGAATGCTCACATTTAAATGTACACATTTTAACACTTTTACCGTTTTCGTTTTCGTTCCGATTCTCGTTTCTGGTTTATTGTGAACCAGCCTTTAGCCTCGTTGTGTTTCCGTTAGTGTATTCTTACATGCAGAACCTTGAGACAAAGCTGTCCTTAATTGGGTTAGCTATCCACTTTTTAACAGTACTGGCTGGTCCACAATAAACCAGGAACGAGAACCAGAATGAGAACGAGAAGTGAAGAACGTGAAAGTGAAGATTTTTGATTCACAATAAACCGAGAACGGAAACGGCTCTGCATATCGATATGTATTCAATAGCGATATGTACAGTCGATATTACGCATTCTGATGTGTGTACTTGACCAATGACATTCTCTCATGATTACAAGCCAGCCAACATAAACACAGGTTAACCAACTTCGAAATTTAAGACACGGAATATATAAGAAGTCAATTCACGGCGTAGTTTGGTCACATATATGCGTAGCATATAATGGAAAGTGATTCTACTGAATTTCTGCGTTAGTTACAAGCAATGAATGGACAAGAATGAATCATATCTGCAGTGCTCGGGAAAAGTGATCCAAGTCAGTTTCCACAAACCTTTTTTGATAATTTATTTATAACTTACGGAACATCTGCTCGCTTGGAAAAAAAAAAAAATACATAGGTATTCCTCCCATTACAATAATTCATACAGAAAAAAAATCAAATCGATATAAACCAGTGTAAGGTGTCAAAAAATTATCAAAAAAGGTTTCTGGAAACTGACTTATGTCACTTTTCCCGAGCACTGCAGAAATTATGTCTCGACTTGTCTACCGTTGTGGCTGAGGGATTAGCGAGTCTAACTCCGAACTCAGCGGGCCCGGGTTCGATCCCCGATCGGGACGAGTTGCCTGGATGAGATTTTTTTGGGGGTTTTTCCCTCACTCCTATGGATGATGAATATCAGGTAACTTTATCAGGAGATTGGAACCCACTCATCTTCGCCACTTCCTTTCCTCCCCTATCATCCTCTCATTCATCATCCCGTTATTTCTTCTGGTTTTCAGATCGCTCTACAGGCGGCCCTCCGAAGCTGCTGACTCTCTCGACCGGCCTCCGTGGATTGTATTCATGTGATGATGGATAACTTCTGCAACGGAACCGGGAGCAGACCTTCTCGGGGAGGACTTCTGCCTCGGACCGTTAAGAGAGGCTTGGGGGGGGGGATGCCGAAGCAGGAGAGCGGTACATGGACTCTGTTGGCTGTAGGGATCGTTCATTAAGGGGGTCAAGTGGTTAGGTCGGTGCACGTAGAGGATCGGTGGGCACGAAACTCATCCCATAGCCTATAGGGGGTGTACAATATACCTCAGGTCGTAGTGCGTGGGATGTTCCCTTCCTCCTAACAAGAGGGGAAAAAAAATCTCGACTTTCTTGCTACAAAATACTACAGTATATAACGTCTTTGCAAAATACTCGTATGTATACGACGACCAAATATGATATATGATGATATATTTATTATATTATAGTTCACAGACAAAGTACATACAAGTAATCATTTAAACCCTTACATTACACACTTTATAATTTTACACAAAGATATACTATTCTTTAAATACAATTTCTACAATTTAAATATTTAATATACAAAAAAAGTTTAGTTTTATCTTGCACTTACGTTTAGTTTTGTGCAAGACTCAACTCATTTTAGTACGTTGTTACAATCAGTATTTGTTTGTCTTTGAAACATATTGGAGTGCAAGAGGTCAAATGACTTTATTGTCAAACGCCTGGCATTAGAAAAAAACAACAACAACAACAACAATCACTATTTGTTCACCTTCCTAAGTTGTATTTCACGTTTCAATCTGCAATGTGCAGCTAGCATCTCTAAATCGTCTCTTATTCTAGTATTTTACATATCTCTTTCGATACAGAAATACTTATATAGTTCGTATAAGCTCTCCCTCTTTGGTAAGCCTTCATTTCTTGATTTTATTCCATAGTATTCTTTACGACGACCAAATAGCTTTTTGATGACAACAGAATGAATCTAGCAGGCTGTGATCGGAAACGAGAAAGGCAAAGTTAAAACTTGGCCAACTCTCCGTTCCCGTTCCCGGACTCCGGCAAGCTTCTCCTTAATTGTGAATGCTCACAGTTAAATACATTCATTAAAAAAATCGTTCCCGTTGTCGTTTCCGTTCCCGGTTTATTGTGAAGCAGTCTTAAGTTGTCTACCGCTGTGGAGTAACGGTTAGCCTTCCTGACCGTGAATCGAGGGGGCCCGAGTTCAAATTCTGACTTGAACAAGTTACCTGATTGAGGTATTTTCCGGGGTTTTCCCTCAATCCATTAAGAGTAAATACTGGGTAACTTTCGGCGCTGGACCCTGGACTCATTTCGCTGGCATTATCACCTTCACCTTCACAGGTGAAGAAACATCATAAAATAACCAACCGATATAAGTTCGATATGCGATATACGCATTACTACCAGAAAAATTAAAATTAAAGCCGGTCAGACCTTCAGCCTGTTATACAAGCGGTCCGAGTTCGAGTCCCGATCAGGAAGGGGATTTTTCATTTTATTCTGCAATAGGAACAGCCACAGATCAAAGAGTAGGAGAGACGTGGAACGACCTGAAAAGCGATGATTAGGTCAGTTACGAGTAGAGTCCTGGGTTTGGTTACCTAAAGCCTCGAAGAACCCGCAACAGTGTAGGTATGTATAGAGTATAGCTTGACGTCATCCAACAGTACTTAGTTCAAGTCTGCTACTATGACGAAAAATAGATTCTCTTGCTTACTTACTTACTTACTTACTGGCTTTTAAGGAACCCGGAGGTTCATTGCCGCCCTCACATACGCCCGCCATCGGTCCCTATCCTGAGCAAGATTAATCCAGTCTCTATCATCATATCCCACCTCCCTCAAATCCATTTTAATATAATCTTCCCATCTACGTCTCGGCCTCCCTAAAGGTCTTTTTCCCTCCGACCTTCCAATTGACACTCTATATGCATTTCTGGATTCGCCCATACTGCTACATCCCCTGCCCCATCTCAAACGTCTGGATTTAATGTTCCTAATTATGTCAGGTGAAGAATACAATGCGTGCAGTTCTGTGTTGTGTAACTTTCTCCATTATCCTGTAACTTCATCTCTCTTAGCTCCAAATATTTTTCTAAGCATCTTATTCTCAAACACCCTTAACATATGTTCCTCTCTCAAAGTGAGAGTTCAAGTTTCACAACCATAAAGAACAACCGGTAATATATCTGTTTTATAAATTCTAACTTTCAGATTTTTTGACGGCAGACTGGATGATGAAAGCTTCATAACTATTAAATACAAATTCATAATCTTAATAAAATTAAACCAAAAGAAATTGAATCACTGCCAAAAAAATAACTTAAATTAGTCCAACAAAATAAACCGGATATATTTGGCTTGAAGAGGTGTTTTTTTACAGTTATTATTAAATTATAATTTTTTCAGGGAAAATTAGAAGGATACTACGAGTCGGAGAGGAAGGCCTGGTGTTGAGGCTCGTCTGATATCATATCACCAAACGCGTAGTTTCCGGTCCAGTCACAATAGAAGATTTAACCACTAGCAATCCAACGACTCACATCTCCTTTAACGCTAACGTATTCACCGTAATGGCAAGGCACGATCTTTGTGATCCAGAAGTTAACGGTTCGACTTAGTTTCTTACGTTTTTGTTAGGAAGTAATGTTAACACATAAAGACTACTTCCTTCTGACGGGAGTTCACAGTCATCTCACAGTTCCTCCTTACAGAAAAGGGCTCCGTATAAGTCAGGTGGGAACTGTAACGGGAGAATTTCACACGACTAACTCCACAAGTGGAAATCCTACATATTTTACGTTTCGTCTTGGAAACAATGTGAGTAACATTTATCTACGTCAGCGGTGACCAAAACTCGTGCTGAAGTGATTACATGCTACAGACAGCCTATGAAGTAAGGAGACGGAGGAAAGGTACTTGGCATGAAAACTACAACCAGTGGCGGTTCCTGCACTAATATCTTGATCAATCCCGCGGATAAAAATCTCAAGCTTTGCTGTATATATCAGTAATGTCACTGCTGTCATCAAGAGCCAGTGAATAATATACGATTTTTCTTGCTTCTTTTTTTAACCTTCCTCTTGAATACAATCAGGAATTTTCTAAACTCTTCTCTCAATACTTGGTCGAGAAATTCGTAGTTTTTCCAAAATTAAAAACTTCTTATGGACAAGTTATTTAAGCCATTTTAATCGTTACTCTTTTGAGAAATTCTGTTCTATTAAGAAGCTTTAGAGCACGAGATATTTCAAACCCCATTAGATAGAGGAGTGGACCAGGACAGCACGTTTGCACATCTCCTTTTTATGTTAGGTTAGGTTAGGTCCTTTTCAAACTGAAAAGACGAGTGAAGCGTACAGTTAGGTTAGGTTCTTTTCAAACTGAAAAGACGAGTGAAGCGTACAGTTAAAATTACTCTAACCTAACCTAACCTAACCTAACCACGAGTGAAGCGTACAGTTAAAATTACTCTAACCTAACATAACCTAACATAAAAAGGAGATGTGCAAACGTGCTGTCCTGATCCACTCCTTTAGATAGCTGACTTCCTTACATTTATTTATGTCATCTTTCTCTTCCTGGCTATGATTTAAGACTTATGTCAATTCCTAACGTTTAACAGTTCGTTGGTACATAATATTGAATCAGTTTTTCTACAATAGGCTATTATTATTAAATGAATAAGTAATAAATACTTACCCTCATCTAGAGATTAAGAAATTAAAATTGAGATAAAACCTAATAATTTTATGCTTCTAGGGAGAAGATCTAAAAATATCAATATTCATGCACGTACAGAATAATTATAGAAACACATACTTAGTGGTCAATAATAATAATAAAATAATAATAATAATAATAATAATAATAATAATAATAATAATAATACATTATTCAGCGTGGCAATTAATGTTTCTATACACTCCTAATTGAACCGTTGAGCAAAGTAAACATATTACATTTTGTCCGACAGAACAACAAAAAAGTTCTCCTCATTCTTTACGAAACCGCCTCTTACTGCTTGTAGAGACAGAGTTTGTAGAGCGACATGATACCGCCACTGCTATCCTTCAGTACGTGAATGAAACAGACAGCAATGTACAGGAAACTTCTCGTACCCGTTTGAATGTCTGTGATTACACGATGTAATCGCGTCACCTGCTTTGGTCACCGCAGATCTACATAAACCTGTTCATTTCATAGTTGCCCTAACACAAAGTTCTCTTATTCGCCATTGCTTCGGATATTCGGACAATACCACCCAAGACCTGATAAAGACGATGAAGACATTTGAACTCAGCAAGAAACATAACTCGGCTCTCAAGTCTATTGCGAGTAAAAAATGAAATTGAACAAGTTGTAATATTTCTTGTGGAAATACAGAGTTAACAGTAAGTAATATCATTAATTTCAAGGGTTTATTCTTTGAGATATTTCAAACAAAAACCGTTTAATAGAGTTTTGCTCGTTCTTGCATCTTTTTCGAAATAAAAATTGTTTTATATTAAATGAAGAGTTCAGAACCATAGTGGGCCAAGCGCCATTTATTACAAACGGAAAAAGCAAGGGTTAAAGTTAGTGAAGATTGACATCATTTAGTTTTAATATCATCATCATCATCATCATCATCATCATCGTCGTCGTCGTCGCTCCAAGGATTAGACAATTGCCCGTTCCGACTTCATAATTCATCAGCCCAACGTTTTCTAGGTCTCCCGACGTCACGCCTTCTTCTTGCTTGATAATTTCTTGCTAACAATGGATATCTCTCCTTACTCTTTCCATTCATGTGTTCAATCCACTTTTGCCTATAATTCGTGACTTTATCCAATAAAGGCTGCACTTTTAATTCTTATCTTATATCCTCATTTCTAATTCTATCAAGTTTTGTATACTCTTTAACTTGTCTGAGGAACCTCATCTCCGCCGTTTGTATTCTATCTTTCTGTTTTTTCGTTGGAACCCAAGTTTCACATCCATACAATATTGTGGGAATTGCCATAACTTTATACATTTTTACTTTTGATTCTTTTCTAACTTTATTTTTGAACTTTCTCTGTATTGTTCCACATACCGTTTGAAATTTATTTATTTTAGAACCAATATCTTTTTACAGCCCAAATATTTGAAACTAGACACCTGTTCTATACTTTGATTTTCTAAAATAATTTTGGATTTCACTGGATATTTTCCTCTAAATTCCATTGTCTTTGCTTTTTTTTACTGATATCTTCAGATCATATAGTTTACATATTTTATTTAATTCATGTAAAGATTTCTGTAAGTCATCTTCATTTTTCTGTATTTATGATTAAATCATCTGCAAACAAAAGATTAGTTTTAATGTGTATACTTTATATTACTTGCTATATGAGTAGCTTAATATCAAAGACGGACATCTGTCGTCTCCATAGTTCTGATCTAGAGGCACTTTTTTGTTTCACAGTGTTCTTTGTAGTATTTTAAAACAATTTATTTTTATAAATGTAGTGTTAAAGTTTGTATATAGTTTCACCATAACTGAAAAAAGCATGAAAAAATGTATAAGAATCCACATTATCTAAATTTCATCTGAAGGTCAGATGTCCGCCTTTGATATTAAGCTACTCATATGTTTCCATTGAATTATGGTAATAACTTCATTTTAATCCTTTTTTTCTACGGTTTTAGTAAATGGCGCTTGGCCCACTATGGTTCTGAACCCTTCAAACATTTCTTAGCGTGTTTTGAGAAAGAAATTGATTTAATTCCTAATATGCTCAGTCAATTTAACACAGCAGCATATTATGGTAATAACTGACTGAAAGAATTTTAGTTTTGTCCTTTAAATGTGCAGAAATTTGAACTAAACAAATGTAACTTTTCGTTCTGCAAATGAATTTTAAAATGACTTTATTAATGTGGACGTGGTAGTTATGTTTGCAGACTATTACATTGGTTTAGTAATTTTATTTAATTACATAGCTATAATATGTAACATTCATCACTAATTCTAATAGCTCAGTTGATAGAGCAGCAGGTTGTGGACTGAAGATCCCGAGTTCAACCGTCCTTTAAAAAGCCATCGTCCTCTTTCGTTTTTTTGTGTTAGAACAATAACCACAACACAAATGAGAACAACAAAAATATTAAGAACGAAGAGCTGGTCAGAAATAAAAAAGTTTTATGGAAGCATAAAATTCTCTTAGTAAAACCTGAATGCAATACAGTGAACTCTGAAATACAGACTACATCCATTTATTTAATGACGTTCATTTACTGCGGGATACATATTTGAGGTAATTCAGATTTAAGAATAGCTTTCAGATCGTCAGAATGCCAGAGTTCTTCCATGAAGACAAGACGACAGCTTAGTCCAGCTCTGTGGAGTAACAGTTCGCATGCCTGACCGTGAAACGAGCGGGTTGGTTGAGGTTTTTTCCGGGGTTTTCTCTTCAACTAGAGATGAACAAAAATGCCGCTCTCGCTCGCTGTGTTCATTGCATTTGACTTTCGAGTCTCGTCTCGTCATTCTCGCGCGCTTCGAGTCTCGCTCGTCATTCTCGAAATAGCATTTGGTCGGCGTGGAAAGATTTCGTAACTTTGAATAACATACAACATTGAAATAAATAACATTATAAATGTTTAAATGAGACAAAAAGACAAAACAGAACAGTATCTTAGTTATCAAAATGTTCTGGTTCTATTATACTGTATAATATCACCTATGGGAGTCCACACCTGTGGAGTAACGGTCAGCGCGTCTGGCCGCGAAACCAGGTGGCCCAGGTTCGAATCCCGGTCGGGGCAAGTTACCTGGTTTTCCCTCAACCCAATACGAGCAAATGCTGGGTAACTTTCGGTGCTGGACCCCGGACTCATTTCACCGGCATTATCACCTTCACTTCATTCAGACGCTAAATAACCTAGATGTTGAAAAAGCGTCGTAAAATAACCCACTAAAATAAAAAAATTAATTACCTATGGTTATATAACTAAGAAAAACAATTCTCTAATAAATTTGCATTTCTAAGAAACATAAAATATAACGTTAATATCTTTTTACTTGAGATTGCGCACTTGATCTCAAACATATGAAAAGAAAATTTATAGCCTTTTAATAAGTGCCTAATAATTAAATAAAGACTGGGGAACGGATTATTATACACTGAAAGGTAGAGATGATGTTTCAAATAGGTACTTGATTGTTTATACATATATAACAGTTGCCAAAGTAGATAAAAGTTCAATCAGGTATAAACAACTGTGGCGATTTAAGGCTGTTTGACGTTCGAGACTTCGGGAGCGATTAATCTCGACGTCTCGAAACACTAACAAGCAGTCTTAACGTCAACGACGCGACATACAGAACAATGTCGTGCGGGTTTTCGGCTTTGCGGGCGCTGTTAGTCTTGCTTTCTCGATCGTAGTTCATCTCTATCTTTAACTCATTAAGAGCAAATGCTGGGTACATTTCGGCACTGAACCCTGGACTCATCTCGCTAGCATTATTACCTTTGTATCATTCAGACGCTAGACAACCACAGCAGTTGGTAAAGCGACGTAAAATAACCAATTTAAAAAAATACGACAGTTTACAGCTATGACAAACGCGTGCTCTCAACATTCAACGAGTAAGTAGCCTATATGAGCTGCGGAGGACTTTATTTTTTGTAACGTTATGTATGGGATTCTTCAGGAAGCAGCTTTACAAGCGTCTAATTTCGTAATTAAGAAGCCTTGCGTAATTGTGTTTGTTCTCCAGTAATTACTTGGCGTCCAGCATGAGACGGTCAATTAACATAAGCAAACGAGGCAGTTGAACGAATCTGTTGTACGTCTGCTAAGTCAATAGTAAACAGTCACTTAAGTTACGAGCACTTGTGATGAACGTACAGGTCTTGGCCCGAGAAGCAGAGACAGGACGATTATGATGGACCAACTGAGGATAGGGATTGTACCCTTAAGGCTGGTTCACAATAAACTGGGAACGGAAACGAGAGCAAGAACGGAAATAATGTTAAAATAAATATATTTAAATGTAAGCATTCACAATTAAACATTGTGAATGCTCACATTTAAGTACATTTATTTGTTTCCGTTCCCGGTTTATTGTGAACCAGCCTTTATAAGACACATTACGTCCCTACATGGGACTGTAGGATCGGAAACTCGAAGTGTGGACTTCCAGTGGCCTGGTATGCAAGAAACTGTGATTCATTAAGCCTCAGGAGAATATGATGTAATTGCGGAGAAGGAAAAAAAACTCCAAAAAAACATTATAGATCAATTTATGAAACTGATTAGAGTAGAAGAGGAGGAAGAAAAGAGGACAAGAATAAGAGAGTGTACCACTTATGTATTGTATAGTGTGTAGGTCTATACTATACAGTTAATTAATAAGAGTTTAATAAATTTATCTCAGTACTAAAATGTTGTTTTTCAAAGAATGAATGAATATCCATAGCAACGGAAAACAAGATATAAACAGGAAAGCTAATTAAAGAATTATATAATGACATGGGTTTTCAGGCTAACAACAAGAGAAAGAGAAGGGGGGATTAAGAAAGGGAGAGAAGGAGAGACACTATGCACACTTCAACAACATGTTGCACCAACTGCTCAGTGATGTTTCTCTCACTGTGAGAACAACAATGTGGCCCCAACAAGATGGTTATCCAGCTCACTTTTCACTCATGACTCGATAACCTCATGACCAGTTATTTCCCGGACGGTGGATTGGACGAGAAGGACCGGTAGCTTGACCGCCTCAATCTCCTGACTTATTCAAAATTACTTCTTTTCGTGGGGGCGAATTAAAGAAATCTTCTATCAGTTGCGTACAACAAGAAAAGACATGAAAGGATGAATTAGGGCAGTCTTTGGGCCTCTCTCAGCAGTGCTGAAGTTTTCTTAGCAACTCAGGACGTAAAAAAGGGATGACAGCTTTGTAGCTCTCTGTAAAAATATTTATAATGGGATTACTATGTTCCATCTGAATTCGTCTGTTGGTGATTTTAGCATAGGTCTCTGATAAGAGAAATAAGAAATAAAAATAATGCAAGGAAGTAAGTCTATTCCTCTAACAAATAACCATATTACAGTCCCGTCGCTCTAATTTCCGGCAGCCAATCACGTTGGAAGTCGGCTACATTTAAACGTGTGCGTCTTGTGATTCGCTGATGAAGACATTATGAATTTCCTAAGGTTCGATTAATACCTAATATAATCGCCGGCATTTTGGCTCTTTCGTTGGCGTTCGCAGAAAGCACACGAAGACGTTATTTGCCGCACAAATTTTTGCTGAATTACAGTGCGTTTGATTCATTATCATAGGCGCTACGACATGATAATGTTTAACGGTACGGCAAATAGATTCCTCGACTGGTAGCTCGGCAATGAAAGAACAAAAATGGTGAACGATACTACCTACCTAGACTTTATAGAGCCTTCACTTCCTAAGACGTAAGCAAAGAGGGAGAGTCACGCCGGGAATAACAGCGTCGCGACTATATCTGATACGTTGCTAACAAGTGATGTCAGAAGTGTGACGTAACCCATTATCGTTGCTAAGAATGTCACTTCAGATGCTGAAACTTCCGTAAGGTTTTATCCATTTGACCCTTGAGCATAAACGTTTCACGTTAAAATAAATTCTTATGTAACCTAATATTAATCACACAGAAGTCACTAAAAATACTGCTATTCTAGGCAAGTGGATTTTTTTTTTTTTCGTTTTGTTGTAACAGAGACAACAAATGTATGAACAAAGGTTGACATAACAGACGTAACTGTAACTTTCTCTAACATGACAATGACAATATTAATAAAGTTGTGTTGCTGGAACATTCTTGAGCTTTGGTTTGTTTAAAGGCTGATAAAATAGAGAAGCTAATTTCTTGAGTTCTTCTACCTGTTGTGGAGATCTAGGTGCATAGTTTGAGGAGAAGTTTCTACTTTATCTCATTCACAGTTTCCTTATGAAGTTGCGAGTAGAATACCACCGTGCACTCTGGACTGTAACTCTGTAAATACAGGTAAAACAAGAGAAAAGATTTATCAAAAGTAACCAGATAACTTTTGCTTCAACCAGCGCATAGTTTAATGTAATTCCCAGAGAATTATTTGGAATCCGAGGTGGAACTCAGCCGGATGAAACACCTTTCATGCCCAGATTGTGCGCTGTAACTTAATTATGAAATAGCCTGTGATGAATTAGGGGGGAATGAAAGGAGAGATATCGCGCCGGAGTAATTAAGATCAGCTGGAACAGCACTCAACATCTGAGAGCGGAGTGCAATTAACTTCGCGGATCATTTATCACTGCTATACAGTTAGGACAATTACGAATGCCGTAAACAGAGTAATATATGGACAGGAGAAGTACGGCCATACATTTCAAGTTCTCAGGTATATGGATTTGCGAAGGCGATTTTTATCTTCTCGCTGCGTAACCGAGTTTCGGTATCCATGCAGAAATAAACTTTCGAATTCCATTGGTAACATGTAGAAAATGAGCAACTGCTCCTTCCAAGTGCTGCTTTATCCACGGTCTGTAATATCGTTTCTTGAAGACTACACTAGTGTCTATTTCGATTATTATCATCATCATCATCCTTCACGAATTAGGCCTCTGTAGACCTGTTTCGGCCCCATCTAGCAGTCTTCTAAAAGAGCTTCCTGGTCGACGATGTCCTCTAGGTTTATACTGCATTATAATTTTTGGGATTCTTGAATTTTCCATTCTTCTTACATGATCTAGCCAATTGAATTTGTATCTGCTGATTTTTTCTTCTACTGACTCTACTTCTAATTGTTCTAAAATTTCTTCATTCCTTTTTCGGTCTAAAAGAGTATATCCTGCTGTCCTCCTGAAAAATTTCATTTCCGTTACGATGAAAGAGTGATGGAACGGAGAAAAATTCTCTCCGGCGCCGGGATTTGAACCCGGGTTTTCAGCTCTACGTGCTAATGCTTTATCCACTAAGCCACACCGGATACAACCCCGACGTCGGACAGAATTGTCTCTGATTGAGTTCCAACTCTTGGGTTCCCTCTAGTCCACACATGTGGAAAAAAATATATATTCATTTCCGTTGCTTTGATTCTGTTCATGTCTTTTTTTCTTTAATGTCCAAATCTCGCTTCCGTATAAAAGGTAGGGTAATGCTAGTGTATTATATATTCTTATTCTTGTTGATTTTTGTACTAATTTAGCTTTTAATGTATTGTTTATTATTCCTAGAATATGTGTAAATTTGGTAATTTTCTTGTTCGCATCTTTTTCATTTTGATAAGATATTTCACAACCCAGATAGTTGAAATTTTGTACTTGTTCGAGGCATTGGTTATTGTGTATTATCTTACTTCTGACTGGGTCTTGTCCTAAAAATGCCATTACTTTTGATTTTTGTGCTGAAATTTCCATCCCAAAATCTTTTAATATTTTATTAATGTATACAATCCTCTTTGTAAATTATCCTATGAATTGGAAATTATGACTTGATCATCGGAATAGAGTAAGGTATCTATTTCGATGATATCCTTTATATTATTTCGACTTAGTTTTCCTGTGATGGTTTAAACAGCACATTCATACTTGAGAGCATTTATAGGTAGTAACTGCAGCGTGATTTTCAAATCAAGGCACTTACTGACGATGCACTTATTATTAAAGAATCCTCTTAATTCCTAAGATCGATAAGATATAAAATCCGTGCAAAAAGAAACTCGCCATAATTAGTTTAGAGTACATGGATAAAACTGCGCCATATCGAGCAAAGTGCAGCACTTTTTTGGGAGGGGGGAATCTTTATATTTCGATGCACATTTTGTAGAAGAAATTAAGAGTAATTTAAATAACGAGTAGAAACACAACCCTCAATTAAATGGAAATCCTCCCTAGAGTTTGTAGTTATACGTAAACATGTAGAAATACAGACAGATTAATACAGAAAAAGAGAGAAAGAATAACTGATAAAAAGAAAAGGCTGGTAGAAGACTAATAAAAATAGGGAAACAAACTTATTGAGAGAAAGAGAGAGAGAGAAAATCAAACTTACTGATAGAAAAAAGAGAGACAAATTCACTGACATTATGAGAATCAAATAGAGTAACAGATAAAGACAGACAAATTTACTGACAGAGAGACCAAATTTTCTGATAGATAAAGAGAGAAAAATTTACTGATAGATAAGGAGTTAAAATTTACTGATAAAGAGATTCAAATTTATTGATAGAGAAAGAGAGAAAAATTTACTAATAGGGAAAGAGAAAAAAATTTCCTGATAGAGACAAATTTACTGATAGAGAAAGAGAGACAAATTTAGACAGATTTACTAACAGAAAAAGAGAGACAAATTTACTGATACATTAAGACAGACAATTTTGCTGATAGGAGAGAGAAAATGTACCGATAAGGAAAAAGGAGATAAATGTACTGATAAAACAGAAAAAGAAACAAATTTATTGATACATAAAGAGAGACAAATTTACAGAGAAAAGGACACAAATTTACTGATTGATAAAGAGAAACAAATTTACTTGGAGAGAAAGAGAGAAATTTACTGATAGAGAAAGAGAGACAATTTTACTGAGAGAAAAAGAGGGACAAATTCACATAATGAGAGACAAATTTTCTGAAAGGAAAAGAGAGAAAATGTACTGGTAGAGAAAGGAGATAAATATAGCCTACTGATATAGAAAGAGAAACAAATTTATTGATACATAAAGAGAGACGAATTTATTGACTGATAAAGAGAAACAAATTCACTTATGGAGAAAGATAGGCAAATTTACTGATAGACAAAGAGAGAGAAATTTACTGGCAGAAAAAGAGAGACAAATCTACTGCTAGGGAGAAACATTTACTGCTACAGAGAGACAAATTTACTGATAGAGAAAGAGACGAACTTACTGATTAAGAAAGAGAGACAAGGCTACTGATAGAGGGAGGCAAGAAATAAAGTTACTCATACACAAAAAGACAAACTTCCTGATAGAGGGAGAGATTTAGTGACGCAGAAAAGGAGATAAATTTACTGATAGAGAAACAGAGAGACATGTATTGATACGCAAAGAGAGACAGAGATTTAGTGATAGGGAAAGAGTGACTGATAAAGAGTGACGAAATTACAGAGTAAAGAAGAGAAATTTGTGGATAAGAGGCACTGATAAAAACAAAGAGACAGACTTGGTGATAGAGAAAAAGAAACAAATGTATTGATACACAAGGAAAGGAAAATTTACTGACAGAAAAAAATAAAGAATTATACAGAAAGAGACAAACATACTGATAAAGGGAGACAAATTGACTGATAGAGATAGAGAGATAAACTTGCTGACAAAGACAAACAAAACAGATTAACTGACTGAAAGGAGACAGAGTAAATGGTGGGGGGGGGGGAAAGACACATTATCAGACGTCACACTATATATCACTTCTGTATGCTGGAAACATGCAATACATTTTGGAAAAATTATTCTTCCATAAAAATAATTAAAATTTTGGCCCGCCTTACAGCTGCTTAAAAATTAATCTGACACAACCTTGAAGTAGGAAGACTTAGGGGAGAAGTGGGTACAGTGAGACAGGGAGAACAGTGAAACATTTTTATTAGATGGTAAATTTTGATGTTGAAATGTTTGTAACAGCGGAGATGTATGTTGCATGAGTAAAGTAACAGCATTTTCATACTCGATTTGATTCTAGTTATAATGGTGTTATGAAAAAATAATTCGTAATTTTTCACTCTAGAAGTAAAATTTTGGCTTGTGTTTAATGAAGGTTATATTGGATATACAAATTAAATAGAAATATGACTGTTTTGTTACCTAATACTATGGTATTTGACGTTATGTTTTGCAAAGTTTCGTCTTTCTTGTTTTGATTTTGAAGTGATGGCGTCATTTTTAAACGAACTATGCGTAAAGGGAACAGTGAGACATGCCATTGAAGGGTACACTGAGACGTCTCACTGTTCCCATGTACCAATGATTTGCAAAAACAAACTGCAATTATATTACATTTACCGGTAACTGGCATTAAAAATGAACATACTAGTAACCAATTTAAGAACTATAGCTTAAAATAATGGATACATTACATTTTGATGATTTCTTAAATAAAAAATTATTCACAAAATTTAAAAAATAAATATTAAAAAATAATAAAATTTAAGTTAAATTCTTATAATTATAAGCTTTGTTGTCACCAAAAATCCATTTTATTTTTTAGCAAAAGTTTGAAAAGTCATGGAAAATTCACTTTTCCAAATGTTCCAGATGTTTCAATGATTTCGAAGTCAGACATCAAAATGATTCTAAATAAGTCTACAGAACATGGCAAGATAAAGAGACAGCAAGCTTTCTTTTCTTTTGAAATAAAGGTAAATCATTTCAATGTCCGTTAATAGACACTGGTGTCTCACTGTACCCTCCTGAATGGGAACAGTGAGACTTTGCATTTTTTTTTTGACAAACACGCATTGTATATTATGTCCTTTATCTATTAACATTTCTGTTTATGTATTATTGTACTCCATGTTTTAATATATATTTCTGTTGCACTTGATTTTAAAAATACTTGAAATTTCACTTGCATACATATGTCTTAATATTTTGTGTCTCACTGTACCCACTACTCCCCTACTCACCAGATCAACACAGCATCTGTAGTTAAAAACATTATTACATGTATTGCATTTATTACAGGTGGATAGTACGTACTTTTTCAAGCCAGTTTAAAGAAGTATTGTTATATGAAAATTAGCAGAGTTCCGGCTAAAATTGAGTGTTTTTAAAACGTCAAGGTCTGCAGGTAAAAGGTAGACAGACACGTAAGTTATGAGAATTAAACGAGGCGGGTGCTAAATGGCAACAGCTTCCGGGATGGTGATTCACGGTGAGACTGCAATCGGCCTGCGTGCAGAAATAACATGCGGCCAATTGTTCTTTGCTATGAGGTAAGGACGTCAGCAGAGAAACACACGAGGTCGCAAGATGCAGGCATGCTTATTGAGAAATGTCTCCTGCTGAGATTCTTCTTCGAACGTCTTCATAACAATGTCTTCATAACTAGGGCGGTAGCGGCTTACACAATGGTCGAGACGCGGCATTAAAATTCACGGTTGTCAATTCGATTCTTACCTATGATATCGACGGTATGCCTTTGTCATACCTTGTATTAGACAAGATCCAGAGTTGCAATATATAGGGTGAACAGCAGTAGCGGCCGGTGATCGAAATCCTCGGTGAGGCCAGATGCAACTAGTTTAAGTGCCTCCGATAGGAAATGTTTGTTTATGATATTAATTATTATTGTTGTTATATTATTATCATTATTATTACTGTGTTATTATTATTATTATTATTATTAGCCTACTATTAATGTAAAATAATAATTTCACTCACCAAATAAGCTGTTATGCTGTGAGTTTCAGTGATTGTTTCAGTGTGATGAAGCAACCCACATTATATGTTCAAAATCCCCTTTCTTTCTTTTATTTTTATTCTTTTCCCTTCACAGCAACGAACAAAGCCAACAGAGAAGTTTATTTTGCACCACATTACCACTTAACCAATTATGTTGCCCATACCAGGATGCAATAGAAACTCGCGTTTTAAGATTATCTGTCAGAAAAATTGTCAGCGATGTCGTAGGTATCTCGGTAGACTCCCTCTTTATTTAAAACGTCCTTTCTTTCAATATTATTTATTCTCGAAAAAGGACACTCTAACAATGAATTAACAACACCAGCATTATTTCTCTCATTTGTTTCCGTTTATATTTTCTCGAAATAAGTAACAACATTGGCCCAGATTCACTACTGTACTACGAAGTACAATAGTACAACACCCTCGCTTAAGTCATAAAGTAAGACATAAGGGGAGGGAATAGTGTGGGTATCTGTCTGCCAAAGAGCTGGAATTTGTGTTATTTGTGGCCTATTTCGGAAGACAAGTCACCATTGCTATTCCCACCCCACTCTACCCTTGAGGCCGGCCCATGGATGGGAGGAGTGAAACCTGACCAGGCCACGAGGCCAGAAGAATTGTGCCTCAGCTACAACGTTTTAAGCGCAAGCTCAAATCCCGCGAAAATACAGGAAATTCAGAGCGATTCTGGCCTCAGGAACAAATTTTACTGCAAAGCAGGTCTATATACATCACAAGCCAGACCCGGCACGAGCGATCCTGGCCTAAGGAGCAAATTTTACTGCAAAACAGGTCTAGAGACATCACAAAGTTTTCAAATGCTTCTTCAGCGATATATGCTTCATTCAAATAACTAATACATTATATAAAAACATAAAATTTGATTTCAGTTAAGCCAAGTGACTGAGGCCTGGCCTCACTTGCCTCAGTCAATCAGCCGCCACTGGTGAACAGCAAGTAGGCTAATGTCATTAATTTTTTATGTATATATGTATTTATTAAGACTGCAAGTGGGCAAACACCCGGTGGCAGTGGTAACTTAATTACACACAATAAAAATGACAATACAATCAATACAGAATAATTACAAAATACACAATAATTACAATTAATAATAATAATAATAATAATAATAATAAAATAACATAATTAATAAGTGAACCTAATTTTCCATTACAACCTACATATGTATACGCCCTACGAAAGTTTCACATTGGTACTGGTAATCATTCACTTCACATTCACCTCACTCATTGCACTCACACTATGACACATTTCACTGACACTATGTAACATTTCACTGACACTATATAACATATTTCACTGACACTATAGAACACATTTCATTGACGCTATAAATTATCACTGATCGAAACTATTCACTACCATTGTAAACCATAACTTTACTTTACCTCACTTCACTGATACAACAGTTCAAATAAGACAAACAATACTTTATTGTTCCGTAGAATCATACAACAGAACTACATTAAACTAAACATTTCTAGTCTAAGACCTTCTTACAAGCTATTTTAAACTAATTTACAATTAAAACCAAGGGAATTACTCGTCGGGCTAAATAAATACATGTCGCTTTAAGTAATGTAACGTCCTTTTTTATTTACACTGAATACACAATTTTTTTAAGTTATTCTTGAATCTCCTTAAGGAAGGACAGCCCTCAAAGACCGCTGCAGGTAGGTCATTCCAATCATTTATAGTTCTATTTAAAAATGAGAATTTACCTACATCCGTTTTCTGTTTCCTACATTTGATTTTAAAATCATGATCGTTCCTACCATAGTATGTTGGCATCTCTAACCGAGCCGTTATGTCTACCTACGCTTTTTGACTTAGATGTGCTCTCTGCAATGATACTACTACCTTGTATTCAGTATATTCAGTATTGTACAGCCAGAGCACACAACATTGTGCAATTGACAAAGTCAATAAAAAGTAAACAACAAGACAATAAAATTAATTCAAAAACTCTCAACAACGTTGACATTAAAAAACTCACCAATTTCATAAAATGGTTTGCTGATTAACCAACCAGAGACAAGTCTGTTAAAAGATTTCCTTTCCAGATTAAAAAGATATATCGGAAATTTATTTGCTATTTTTAACGACATTAATAAAATAATTATTCATTGTTTTAGTCAGCCTACACTTAGGTATGTCAAAAAGGTCACGGTTTCTGGTGTTGTATATATGAACATCATTCCTATGTATCAACATATGTGAATATTATTTGACGAAATTTAGGGCTTGATAAATATACAGTGATGTTACAGTCATAATTTTTTCATTTACAAATAATGCAGTGTGCCTTCATTGATGAATTAGCTATAATTCTAATACTATTATATAATTCTATTGTATATTTGTGGTTGAAGAGAATGAATTTAGGTTACGTGGTTTGTTTTTATTACACAAGACAATTTGACTTCATCATGAGGGGGTTATTTTTTTAATTATTTCAAACAAAAATTGTTTTATATTAAACATTTTACAGCAAGTTTTGTAAAAACCATTGATTTAATTCCCAATATGTTTTGTGAATTTAAGACAGCAGTGTATTATGATAACAAATGGTTGAAAGAATTTTAGTTTTGTCCTTTAAATATGCAGAAATTGGATCCGAACAAATGTAACTTTTCATTTTGCAAAGGAATTTTGCAAATGTTACATTTTTTTCGGATCAAATTTCTGCATCTAGTTTCATACGATGTAACCCGTGTGCGCGAATTTCAGGACACACTGTATACTACAATAAGATCTAAACGTTATAGTTCATTCGAAACCCACAAACTAAAACAATGTGACAATTTAAACTAGAACACGTCTAGTTGGGTACTCATTACACATTCTTACATTAATTATAATAAGCACTTGTAATTCTTTATTATAACAAGGGGTAATCATTTCATTACATGAACTTGTATTACTGCGGAACTCTTTACTAACCGACTTTATGAAACTGCAGCAATGAATGTTTCCCATGATGAAGTCAAATGGTCTTTGTAATAAAAACAAAACATTTAACCTTAATTCAGTCTCTTAAACCTCAAATATACAATATAAGGTAGTCTTATCATCCAACGAGCGTTGCTCAGACGAGGAAGAATTCATTTAACTTAATTTTATGTTTTATTATTTAACTAGCCGTACCCGTGCGCTCCGCTGCACCCGTTAGAAATAAATATAAAGTAATTACATAATTAAAATAGGACGTTTGATCCAGGGAACATTCGTGTTTGATAGAAGGATAAATCGTTTAATATGTTACTTAATTTAAATTGTATTCAAATAATTAAAATGCGATCATTTTGGTCCAGAGACACTCATTTGGTGCAATGACAATTCCTTTAACATGTTTCTTAATTTTTATTACATGGAACCATAGTTTAATGAAGACTGACATCATTTAGATTTAATGTGTACATTTTATTTTACTTGTTACAGGTTTCCATTGAATTATGGTAATAACTTAATTTTAACCCTTGTTTTCTACGTATTCAGTAAATGGCCCAGTATGGTTCTGAACCCTTCAAATAACTAAAATTATATTATATAATATGACATATTATATGTATTATATTATATTATATTATATCATATCAGAAGTTACTGTAATAACATTATAGCATTATGTCCATCTACAGAAACTACACTTTCCAATGGTGAAATAATAATTAATTATACAAATCGGTTAATTTAGCTTCCGATATTACTTCATACATACACAGAAACACTCTCTGTAGGCTATCTTTCATAGCTTTCGATTGTTGCTGTCCAAGGCCCCTTATAGACGAAGTCATTTGTTTTTTATTTCATTATACGGCCTTAGATGGCAGTTACTTTAATGTTAAAACTCATTTATCTCATTAAATATCAGTCCAATCAAAATTTTTCATGGAATAAAACTTATCGAAAATTAATTTTAAAGAAACTTTTGTTATGCAACATTTTTCACAAAAATCAATAATAAGCGAGATATTTCGATTTATTTAATTCAGGCCCCCTTATAACCCCCCTTTTAAATAATGTATTTTGAATGCCATATAGCCTAAAATCTAAGTTACAACGAACTTAATTTATATTCCAATTTTCATCGAAATCCGTTCATTCATTATCGCATGAAAAGGTAACAAACATACAGAAAGACAGACAGACAGACAGACAGACATACAAACAAAAATTTCAAAAAAGCGATCTTCGGTTTCAGGGTGGTTAATTATATATGTTAAGACCAATTATTTTTGGAAAATCGAAAATTACCAGAAAAATTTCGGCTACAGATTTATTATTAGTATAGATATGTTTCAGTTTGTTTAATGTAAAGTTTTAATTATTTAAAAGAGTTTTCTATTTTTTTGTTTTAACATAATTTCAGTAATGATTGTAATGTTTCAATAACGCTTGTAAAATACTGTGAATTAAATAATAAATGCATACAGTAAATGACACTGGAAACGTGTTCTTAAAAATAAAATTAGAAAGGACGCTAAAAATTAAGAAAACTGCAGTATTTTAGGCACATCATGCACAGCGATCGATATTTCATTCTACGGGGAAAAAACTGACGGCGCAAGAAAAAGAGAACAGCGAAAAATATCTTGGCTGAAGGACCTCAGAGATTAATACGGGCGAAAATCTAGGCCGTCTTGCTTTACGTGAACTGGATCCGTAGACTAAGTCACATTTATGGCCCATTTTGTGCCTTGTTGTCCACGTCCGACAGGTGGCTTGGGTGGAATTCGTGAATCCGACCTAACAGATGGGCCATTCTGCCTCAGCCCCTGATACAGCCAGGTCTCGTCATAGTCTAATGATCCACAAGCTCTTAGTATATTAGGAACAGAAACACGTACTATCCCCAACTTCACCCCAGCCTATTTTTACTATTGCAGATGATAGATGAAATGAGGGGAAGGGGGAAAGTGTTGGTGGAACGATAGAGGGAAACGGGAGTACCCGAGAGAAAACCGTGTCCAACATATGTTTCGTCCACCACAAATTCCATCACGACTTGCCGAGGATCGAAACCGGACCGTCTGGATGGAAGACCAGTGCGCTACCGCTTCAGCCACAATCTAGCTCTGTGCATTTGTTCTGAACCACAGCTTCAAAAACACGAATTGCCATAATGACAGCTAACCTCCGTTCGAAGACAGCGCGATAAGGAGAATTTTCAGTCTTTTATGTCATATTTTTCTATTCTTGTCAGAAATTTTCAAGTGTGTTATTATTGTTCTATAATAAGTGAGCCGGCGAAAGATACCTTAAGAAGTGTATGTAGTATTTGTGGATTTAGAAAAGGCTTTTGACAGAGTGGATTGGAATAAACTGATGGGAATCCCAAAGAAAATTGGCATGGATTGGAAAGAGAGGAGGCTATTCAATAATCAGTATATGAAACAACGAGCGAAAGTCAGAATAGAAGAAGAAATGTCAGAAGGAAGTGAAATTGGGAGAGGAGTACGTCAAGGATGTCCTTTATCACCTACCTTGTTCAACATCTACTTGGAGGATTTATTAAAGAACTGTTTTCAGAACATGGGAGGAGTGATAGTAGAAGGAAGAAGGGATAGAGAGACAGCATACCCGCCAGCAGCGACGATTGCACACTAGGGCAGTGTCTTGTCCGCGGGTAAGAGACGCTAGCCCGAGCGTGCAGTGTTTTGATGACAGCTGACTATAAGCAGTAACATGAGCTGCTACCAGGAAGTCAAAAGGAGGACAGTAATGGCCAAGGACGCTTTTAATAGAAAAAGGAGCATCTTCTGCGGACCTCTGGAAAAAGAACTAAGGAAGAGATTAGTGAAGTGCTTTGTGTGAAGTGTGGCATTGTATGGGGCAGAAACATGCACATTACGACGAAGTGAAGAGAAGCGACTAGAAGCATTTGAAATGTGGATATGGAGAAGAATTGAACATGTGAAGTGAACAGACATAATAAGAAATGAAGCTGTGTTGGAAAGAGTGGGTGAAGAAAGAAAGATGCTAAAACTGATCAGGTTCACTGGCTGAGAAAAAACTGCCTATTGAAGGATGCACTGGAAGGAATGGTGAACGGGAGAAAAGTTCGTAGCAGAAGAAGATATCAGATAATAGACGACATTAAGATATATGGACCATATGAGGAGACAAAGAGGAAGGCAGAAAACTGAGTTTGCAGTGTAAGACCTGCCCTTGGACAGAACACTGAATGGTTGAATGGTTGAATGGATGAACGAATAAGCGAGCCTTCAAAGAGTTGAATGTTAATGAACCGCGGAAAATAGTGAAGCACTGCTCTGAGATTTTCCAGTGTCTTCAGAGAGATGAAACAAAATTTGTGGAGTTATGTTACTATGGACAACATGGGTTTACTCATAACTTTGACCTTTAAACAAAAAATAAAAATAAAAACAGCTTAAATTACCCTTCATCTTCTCCTATCCAAAGAAATATTCGAGCGGGAAGCTATCTTCAACTTTTTGAGACGCAGAAAACATTATCCATATTGATCTCTTGTAAGAGGGTGTCTCTACCATTGCTGAATATTGTCCAGACTTTCTGAGGTGACTGTGAGGAGAACTGAAGCTCGAGAGGCGAGGGACGCTGAACAAAGGAGTCCTCCCACGCAGAGCTGCTGCATTGTAGCACGGGGCGATACCTCCCTGCGTGTACGGGGCTCAGCTAAACTTCGTCCACTTCTGTGAGAGACGAGACACACTTTATAGCGCTCAATAATTTGACGACCAACAGTACGGGGCGGCGAGAAGCGCTGAGGAACTTGTTTGCAATAACAGAAATAGCGCCGTTATGTCACTAGACGACTCCACGACACAAAATGTAAACAGAACCTGTTACCATGGCAACAACATACAATCTACTCACAAACAATCGATTCCATCAATCGGCAATACCGATAGAGAACCAAACTGATCATTCCTCACCTATAGCCGAGTCTTGTTGACGGATATACATTTTTTATATCGTATTATATGATATGTATGTGTATGTATTTATTCACACGGCAATCCTAGTGGGACATCAACGTCTATTATGCAACATTACTCCTGCTCTTCCAATCAAGTTAAACGACACAATAATCCCTTTTGCTTCCTGTGTTAAAAACCTTGGAGTTTACTTTGATACGCATTTAAACTGGAATAACCAAGTAACCCATATTACCAAAAAAGTGCTTTCCGTACTACATTCCTTAAAGAGCATTCGAAAATTCCTTCAGCTATCACTCAAGAAAATACTAGTGGAAGCACTAGTAATGCCCCACTTCGATTATTGTGATTTTCTACTGACTGACCTCAATGTCAACCAGTCGCAAAAATTTACAACGTGTTCATAATTCTTGTGTTCGCTTCTTCTGCGATGTCCGTCGCGCTGACCACATTACCCCATCCTTCCAAACTCTAAACTGGCTACGGCTTAACGAATGTAGAAATTTTCATTCTCTTGTTCTCCTTTTCCAAGTCCTTCACACTTCTACACCTACCTACCTTGCCTCCCGTTTCAGTTATCTGTCATCATATCATAATCTCTTCACACGCACGCAAAATAGCCGCATACTAGCCATACCAACACATAAGACATCATCGTATTCATCATCATACACAATCTCGCTCTCGCGCTTGTGGAATACCCTACCCAGTGACATCAGAGACTGTCGGAATTTAGTACCGTTCAAAAGCAAGCTTATTAAGCATTTTCTTACTGCGTAGAGTAGGTTTAATTTTTACTTAATCAATAGAAGAAATGCTTCTCTCTTCTTAACTTTAACAATAAACTGTCTAGCTTTTATTAATCAGTTAATCTTTTAGTACTTTGATTTTTATTGCATTTGTAAATTTAATATTAATTGTAATTATAATTGTAATTGTATTCTTAATATTGTAGTTGTAATCCCCTGGTAGAGGGGAAGAGAAGGCCTAATGGCCTTATCTCTACCAGGTTAAACAAATAAATAAACAAATAAATAAATAAATAAATAAATAAATAAATAAATAAATAAATAAATAAATAAATAAATAAATGTGTAAATACTCGGTGGCAGTGGTAACTAATTACATTCAATAATGAGAATTAATAATAAACATAATTAATAATAATTACAATTAATAATAATAGTAATAATACATAAAAACAATGGCATAGTAAAATTAACAAGGAGCATCCTAAATTAAAAGAAGCACGATCACTTAAAATAACAAAAAAATAGCAATGAATAAAATGTGAGAAAGAGAAAAACAATAAAAGCTTCATATAGCGTGGCTTTCACAATGCGAATTTCTTTTCCCGTAACACGATCGTTGTGTATTCAAGCAGAACAATTATACACAATCCATTTAAAATTGCCACTTACAGACTTAAGGTGATGTGCTACTGAAAATAGTTGAATTTTGCAAATTTTATCATTTTTTTTTTATTTTCGGGCTAAAAACATACGGTTTCATGAAAATTTAATCTCAACATCTTAATTATAAGTATACTTTTATATAATTGGTAGAAGTTGTGCTAAAGTACGAGTTATCTGTAACCAAATCTTTAAAATTTAATTATCATACGAAAATAATTTTCTACGTTTTCAACGACAAGAATTCGGAATATGTATGATAAGACTTTCTTGTGTTAAATTCTAAAGTACCTGGTTTACATGTTTCGACCTTTTATGGGTCATCCTCAGAACTGGTCGTTGTTGGTCTTGGCGCCTCTTGTTTTCTTTCCTGTGAGGGTGTGTTCGTGTGATTTAATGTAGAGTCAAAGAGTGTGTGTGTTCTGAAACTGAGTTGTGTGTTGAGAATTTCGTTGGGGTGTTTTTTTTTGTGTCTATATATTTCGTATTGTTCTAGTGTGTTTAGTTTCTGGCTTTTTGGTTGGATGTGTAGTATTTCCATGTCTGTGTTGCTGTCTCTTTGGATGTGGTTAGCATTTGTGATGTGTTCTGCATATGTGGAGGTGTTTTGTAATTTTGTTATGGCTGTGATGTGTTCTTTGTAACGTGTTTGAAATGATCTGCCTGTCTGTCCTATGTAGAAGTTGTTGCAGGTATGCAGTTCTTAGAATTTAACACATGAAAATCTTATCATACATATTCCGAAGTGATACAGTGTTAAAGGTTGTGTAATCAAGATGTATAGACAAAATTCACTTTATTTCTCAGTGGTTAAAGATAGAGTGATGAAACTTGACATACTTATTCATTAATATCTCTGTTGTGAAATAATAATAATGATAATTTATTTATTGATATTTGTGTGCTGGATAACAGCCGTAGGCCAATTGAAGTCCAGCACATTAGTACAACACAAATAATAAATACATTAAGATATTATAAAAATAATAAGATTAAGATGACGAACTTGATGTGAATTGAAACAAAAACTATAATACCAGGTGACAAGTAGTTGAATTAATAAAAAAACATAATATAATTATCAAAATTTACATATTATTTAATATAAGACAAATAGTCACTTCCATACATTAAATGGATCAAAATTACAACCATGCATATTGATATTTTTTTATACATCTAGAGACCGGAGAAAGAGATTTAAAATTTATAATATAGAAAATCTTGTGAACTGTAAATTATTTTTTAGGAATACGAAAGCTGACTTTTTTTTATAGATTCACAGATAGTGTCACCCTTGATGACCTTACAAAAGAATATGTAATCAAGATCATATCGTCTAGCATGTAGAGTACGACATTGGAAGTATTCATTAATTATTTCATAGTTAAAATCAGAGGAAGTTGATGAAAAACTATATGTACATAAGGATACAAATGTTCTTTGAATATTTTACAATTTAGCCGAATCAGTTGTTGTAAGGGAATTCCAATCTATGGATGCATATTCAAGTTTCGATCATATTAATGTACAGCATAATATTAACAGGGAGTGTGGTGTAGAAGAAGAAAAGTTATTGACCTTATTAATCCTAGCATTCTTAAGGAATGATTGTAAATGTAATAAACATGGTTATGGAAATATAATTTAGAGTCAAGTAAAACGCCAAGTCTCGAATGTAAATTTTTCTGTTTATTTATTACATTGTTTAGAAAGCAGTTAAATTTTAAAGAAGCACATAGTTTTACGAGTAAATGAAATGACCAAAGTTTTGGTTTCATTGATTTTCATCCCATTGTCAACAGACCACTTCACAAATGAGTTGATATGATCTAGAAGAAATAGACAATCAGCCGGACTTTTTATTTTACGAAAGATTTTAACGTCATCAGCGAATAATAGCCAGTCAGAACTTATTCTTTTACAAAATAAATCATCAATAGAAATAGATGTGGTCCCAATATTGATCCTTGTGGAACTCTACATATTTCATAATAATAATAATAATAATAATAATAATAATAATAATAATAATAATAATAATAATAATAATAATAATAATAGTATTATTATTATTATTATTAGTATTATTATTACTTACAAATGGCTTTTAAGGAACCCGAAGGTTCATTGCCGCCCTCACATAAGCCCGCCATTGGTCCCTATTCTGAGCAAGATTAATCCAGTCTCTATCATCATACCCCATCTCCCTCAAATCCATTTTAATATTATCCTCCCATCTACGTCTCGGCCTCCCTAAAGGTCTTTTTCCCTCCGGTCTCCCAACTAACACTCTATATGCATTTCTGGATTCGCCCATACGTGCTACATGCCCTGCCCATCTCAAACGTCTGGATTTTAAGTTCCTAATAATGTCAGGTGAAGAATACAATGTGTGCAGTTCTGTGTTGTGTAACTTTCTCCATTCTTCTGTAACTTCATCCCGCTTAGCCCCAAATATTTTCCTAAGCACCTTATTATTATTATTATTATTATTATTATTATTATTATTATTATTATTATTATTACTTACTTACTTACAAATGGCTTTTAAGGAACCCGAAGGTTCATTGCCGCCCTCACATAAGCCCGCCATTGGTCCCTATTCTGAGCAAGATTAATCCAGTCTCTATCATCATACCCCATCTCCCTCAAATCCATTTTAATATTATCCTCCCATCTACGTCTCGGCCTCCCTAAAGGTCTTTTTCCCTCCGGTCTCCCAACTAACACTCTATATGCATTTCTGGATTCGCCCATACGTGCTACATGCCTTGCCCATCTCAAACGTCTGGATTTTAAGTTCCTAATAATGTCAGGTGAAGAATACAATGTGTGCAGTTCTGTGTTGTGTAACTTTCTCCATTCTTCTGTAACTTCATCCCGCTTAGCCCCAAATATTTTCCTAAGCACATTATTATTATTATTATTATTATTATTACTTACTTACAAATGGCTTTTAAGGAACCCGAAGGTTCGTTGCCGCCCTCACATAAGCCCGCCATTGGTCCCTATTCTGAGCAAGATTAATCCAGTCTCTATCATCATACCCCACCTCCCTCAAATCCATTTTAATATTATCCTCCCATCTACGTCTCGGCCTCCCTAAAGGTCTTTTTCCCTCCGGTCTCCCAACTAACACTCTATATGCATTTCTGGATTCGCCCATACGTGCTACATGCCCTGCCCATCTCAAACGTCTGGATTTTAAGTTCCTAATAATGTCAGGTGAAGAATACAATGTGTGCAGTTCTGTGTTGTGTAACTTTCTCCATTCTTCTGTAACTTCATCCCGCTTAGCCCCAAATATTTTCCTAAGCACCTTATTATTATTATTATTATTATTATTATTATTATTATTATTATTATTTCAGACTTTTGCAATGTTTATATACATTTTAAAATAAGCCCTTGAGTATAAAATATAATTTATTAATCATTAAGTATTCGCGGAGCCCTTAGGACTTGGAGTTACGCGGAACACACTTTGTGAAATGCTGTCCTAGTGCAATTAATGTATGTAAGGACGTTTAATACCACAAAATCAATCCATCATACATTTTACACTTCAGTCCGTATCGCAGTGAAGCCAACTGGCAGCAGAATAGCTCTGTTATATCACAATGTTCTGTGTGTCACCGCACTCTTCATTTGTGAGGTAAATATTTGTGGTTTCACTTCCATTCAAGTATTTGGTGAAAGGCATTGATACGCCGCCATCCTGTTACGTAACGTGATTGCCGGTGAGTTACTTTCTCTGCATAGCTGCCCTCCGCGCATGTAACAATTCTGCTGAATAGCAACTCTAATCACAATGAGTGGGCGTCAATGTTATAACAACCCATGCCGGCATAAATATTTCCTTCCTCGGTGTTTCTTTCGTCACAAAAACCTGAACCAGCATAATACAGCATGGAGTATTTACCATCGAATAAGAAATAAAACCACTTAGCAACTTCTGTTTCTTATTATATTATTATTACTAGCCGTACCCGTGCGCTCCGCTGCACCAGTTAGGAATAAATATAAAGTAATTACATAATTAAAATAGGACGTTTGATCCAGGGAACATTCGTGTTTGATAGAAGGATAAATCGTTTATTATGTTACTTAATTTAAATTGCATCCAAATAATTAAAATGCGATCATTTTGGTCCAGAGAGCAATCATTTGGTGCAATGACAATTCCTTTAACATGTTTCTTAATTTTTATTACATGCAACCATAGTTTAATGAAGATTGACATCATTTAGATTTAATGTGTATATTTTATTTTACTTGTTATAGGTTTCCATTGAATTATGGTAATAACTTAATTTTAACCCTTGTTTTCTACGTATTCAGTAAATGCCGCTTGGTCCACTATGGTTGTGAACCCTTCAAATAACTTTATTATATTATATTATATTATATTATATTATATTATATTATGTTATTTTATATTATATTATATCATATCAGAAGTTACTGTAATAACATTATAGCATTATGTCCATCTAGAGAAACTACACTTTCCAATGGTGAAATAATAATTAATTATACAAATCGGATAATTAACTTCCAATATTACTTCATACAAACACAGAAACATTCTCTGTAGGCTATCTTTCATAGCTTTCGATTGTTGTTGTCCAAGGCCCCTTATAGACGAAGTCATTTGTTTTTTAATTCATTACACGGCCTCAGATGGCAGTTATTTTAATTTTAAAATTCATTTATCTCATTAAATATCAGTCCTATCAAAATTGTTCATGGAATAAAACTTATCGCAAATTATTTTTAAAGAAACTTTTGTTATGTAACATTTTTCACAAAAATCAATAATAAGCGAGATATTTAGATTTATTTAATTCAGGCCCCCTTATAACCCCCCCCCTTTTAAATCATGTATTTTGAATGCCATAAAGCCCAAAATCTAAGTTACAACGAACTTAATTTATATTCCAATTTTCATCGAAATCCGTTCATCCATTATCGCGTGAAAACGTAACAAACATACAGACAGACAGACAGACAGACAGACAGACAGACAGACAGAGAAACAAAAATTTCAAAAAAGCGATTTTCGGTTTCAGGGGGGAGTTAATTATACATATTAGGACCAATTATTTTTGGAAAATCGAAAATTACCAGAAAAATTTCGGCTACAGATTTATTATTAGTATAGATTATTTTCATATCAGACATTTCTTTACCAATATATATACCGAACATAATTTCCTCAATATCTGGCTCCTGTGCTTGTTATGTACAAACCCCCGTTGTGACTCTTGGACAACGGGTACGCAAGTTTGACGACAGACATTATAAAAAGATTAATAATGATGACGACGATGATGGTGGCAAGGCAAACCCAAATACTGAACCACCGCCACCGCCACCATCCGCCACCACCACCACCAGTAGTGTCAGTAGTAGTAGTAGTAGCAGCAGCAGCAGCAGCAGCAGCAGCAGCAGTATACTGGGTGTTCAGTTCGAAGTGTGTCATGGCTCGCTGTATGCCGTCACGTAACTAGTCGATGAGCCTAGAGAATTAAATCTTCTACACTTCCGCAGAGGTGTATTACTTAACTGCCAGAGAAGTTGCCCTAGCAAGTACGGCGTTCATTCAGAAGAGTACTTACCGATACGTAAGGTAACGCCGGTAGTGGCAGGAATGTGAACTGTTTCGAAACACGTACTGAGGTGAGTTTTTTTTCTTACTGTCGGGATATGTGGAGAGGGTTAAGACGATTACTTACGTATTTGTTGACATTAACTTCGACGGTCAACATGGACACGGAGCATTTGATTTGTATTGTGGAATGTTGCCGTACGCAACCGATGATAACAAATACCCTGCGTACGACTTGCCGGCGCAAAACACAGTTCGAAAGAGGTTATGGTAGCACACAGACCGTACAGACCGCCATCTGTTGCTACGACGTTCAAGTTATACCGTACACGTTCTCAAGTTCAGATTGAACGCCTTGATTGATAGGCAACTTCTCTGACACAAAAGGTGAAACTCGCTTCAAATCGCTGACTCATCAACAGTGACGTCATGACACACTTTGAAATGAACACCCAGTAGTGTCAGTAGTAACAATAGAGTCAATAGCAATCTTAGTAGTAGCAGTAATAATAGTATCGATAGTAGTTGTAGCATTAATAGTAAGTCGATAGCAATAATAGCAGTAGTACCGTTATTAATAATACTAGTTACAGTAGTTCTAATATCAATAGTATTAGTCGTAGTAGTACCGACAATAATAATAACAGTATCGGTAGCAATAAATTAGTAGTAGCAGTAGTAGTACTAACACAGTCTACTATATACAGTCGCGAAGCTTGAGGTGTTTTTTTGCAAATCTCGTGATAAAGCGCTCCAAGCGGTTAGCAACTAGAAACAATAGACTGTCCATGGTCGACTTTGGACTGTGTCGTATTTCTATCGAGTGCTAGCTCGTTGCGTATTTCACATTGATGCTTGTGAAATGTTCGTTATTGGTTGTAATGAAAATGTTAATGGCTAAAATACAATAATTGGAATAATAATATGGGACAAGGAGGAGACGTTTGTAGTGCTATAAATTGTAGCAACAGTAAGAGAAAGAGGCCAGAGTTATCCTTTGTCCGATTTCCGAAAGATTCAGAAAGGTTCCTGGGTTTCCACAGGAATGCTGTGCAGAAACAAAACTCTTAATTTTGAAGTTCTTTGTGACTGTTAGAATACATTATATCCTTAAATTTCACAATGAAATGTTTCAGTCTAACCGAAAGGGCATTAGATACCGGTTAAAGTTCTGTCACTTAGGCTGCTAAATTTCCAGAGAAATGAAGGTTAGGTCTACTTTTTTTTTTTTCAGAGGATATATTTTTAATTGTAGCTATTAATTTTGTTATTATTTTTATGTGTTATTTTACTAAAGACGTAGAAAAATTAAGTTTGTTTTACTGAAATTTATTGATCACGTTTTATTTTCAATTCTGTGGGATTATTATTGCTTAGGCCTATTTTTTTCAAAGGATATGTTTTTAATTATAGCTGTTAATTTTGTTGTTATTTTTATTTGTTGCTTTACTAGAGACGTAAAAATAGTCTGTTACAATAAAATTTATTGATCACGTTTTATTTCCAATTCTGGTGTGATTATTATTGCTTAACCTCATCCCACTTTGTTAACTACGTAAGCCTACACTACAAGTACCGGTACGCTTAAGTTACTCCATTAATTCATATTTCCATTATTATTGTTGTAAAGGGAAATGCAAATTAATATTTATTGGTTTCAATTCATAGTTAATTATCGCTATAATCTTGAGTGAGTGAAGCTATTATAGTAAATTTCAGTTCGTTTTGCACAAACAAAAATTATATTACTTATTTCTTGCAAGTATCTTCGAGTTTATGGTGGAATTTAATATACTTCATTAAAATAATAAATTAACTTCATGCATTTAATATTTCAATAATGGAAGGAAGGTGTTAATTTTTCAAAAAGAACACGACAACGAAAGTGTAACATATTTTGTTGTCTGCTAGGAGAGAGATCTGCGATGATGAGGCGATAGTAGCGATCCTAGTGGTGGGCAACTACCCATGTTTGCATTTTTACTACATATTGAGCTTCGCGACTATATATAGTAGACTGTGGTAGTAATCTAGTAGTCGTAGTAGTAGTAATAATTTAGTAGTAGCAACAGTAATAGTAATAGTAGTACAAAAAAGTAAATCCATAACGCTACAGCCCATGAAGGGCAAAGATCGACCAGCCGGCTGCTGGGCTCACGTCTACACGCCGAAGCAGAGGTGGACGATCATCCAACCAGAGTGGAGGTATCGTGTGGTTAGCACGATGATCCCCCCAGTCGTTATAGCTGCTTCGCGAAACCGGATTTTCGCTACCTATCGCAGCTTCCCAAGTGCATCACGATGCTGGGTGGGCACCAGTCCCATACACTGGCCGAAATTTCATGGCAAAATTTTTCCCCCCATGAGGACGAGGACTCGAACCAGCGCGCATTCCGTAACGCGAGTCCTAGGCAGGATGCCTTAGACCACGATGCCACGGCGAAGGACAGTAATAGTAGTAGTCGTAGTAGTAGCAGTAACAGTAGTATCAGTATTAGTAGTACCGGTAGTAATACAGACGTGGACAAATTATTAGCAAAATTGAAGACTTTTACAATATATTTTTACAAAATATGATTCTTCAATTTAGACTACAGTTGACATTTTTGCGTATTTCCAAATTATTAGCAAAATTGAAGATATGTATTGCATATTTTTAGAAAATTTAACTCTTCAATTTGGACTACATTGGATATTTTTGCATATTTACAAATTATTAGCAAAACTGAAGATTTTTAATATATATTTTTACAAAATATGATTCTTCAATTTAGACTACAGTTGACATTTTTGCGTATTTCCAAATTATTAGCAAAATTGAAGATATGTATTGTATATTTTTAGAAAATTTAACTCTTCAATTTGGACTACATTGGATATTTTTGCATATTTACAAATTATTAGCAAAACTGAAGATTTTTATTATATATTTTTACAAAATTCGATTCTTCAACTTGGAATACAGTTGACATTTTGGATATTTTCAAATTATTAGCAAAACTGAAGATTTTTATTATATATTTTTACAAAATTCGATTCTTCAATTTGGAATACAGTTGACATTTTGGATATTTTCAAATTATTAGCAAAACTGGAGATTTTTATTTTATAGTTTTACAAAATTTGACTCTTCAATTTAGACTGTAGTTGACATTTTTGCTAATTTATAAATTATTAGCAAAATTGAAGATTTTTATTATATATTTTTACAAAATTTAACTCTTCAATTTAAACTAAAGATGACATTTTTGCATATTTCTGTCTATTGTAATGATAGAAATATGCAAAATTATCAACAGTAATCTAAATTAAAAAGTCAAATTTTGTGAACAGAATTATCACAAAAATCGTCAATTTTGTTAATAATTTGTCCACGTCTGTAGTAGCAACGGTAAGTAGTAATAATGTGATTAGTAGAAGCAGTAATAGCAATAGTAGTCATATTAGTAGTAGTAGTAGTAATAGTAGTAGTAATAGTAGTACCCAGTAGTAATAGTAGTAGTAGTACTAGTAGTAGTAATATTAGTAGTAGTAGTAATAGTAGTAGTAATATTAGTAGTATTAGTAGTAATAGTAGTAGTACCCAGTAGTAATATTAGTAGTAGTAATAATAGTAGTAGTAATAGTAATATTAGTAGTAGTAATAGTAATAGTAGTAATAGTAATAGTAGTAGTAGTACTAGTAGTAATAATAGTAGTAGTACTAGTAGTAATAGTAGTAGTACTAGTAGTAGTAGTAATAGTAACTTAAGAGTAGTACTAGTAGTAGTAGTAATAGTAATATTAGTAGTAGTAGTAACAGTAGTGGTAATATTAGTAGTAGTAGTACTAGTAGTAGTAATATTAGTAGTATTAGTAGTAATAGTAGTAGTAGTACCCAGTAGTAATATTAGTAGTAGTAATAGTAGGAGTAGTAGTAGTAATATTAGTAGTAGTAATAGTAGTAGTAGTAATATTAGTAGTAGTAATAGCAGTAGTAGTAGTAGTAGTAGTAGTAGTAGTAGTAGTAGTAGTAGTAGTAGTGAAAGCTCTATTTTTTCTGGCAGATTTAAGATTGTAAGGCCTTCTCTTCCATTCACCACAAAGCTTAGAATCAGCCGCGATATCTTGAATCTTATACCTTGGTTGCCATTTAGTCATGACGGAGAGAAAAATATGAATGTTTGAGATATGGTTGAGAACGTATTTCAGAATATGTTGAAAACAAACTTAACGGGTCGTTTTAACAAGGAGAAATCATGGTGATGACTGCTAAACACAAGCTGGAACACGTGGGTAGAACGGGACACGCATACGGAGCTGTGGTCACAGAAACGTGAAGGACAAGGACAAGGGTCACTGCGAAGAACGTGACGTACATGAGGGAATATTATGGCAGAATTCAGAGACACCACAAGGGAGCTGTAGTCGATTGTATTACACGCAATGTATTGTGGGAACCTTTTGAACAATATGTAATATAACTAGACGAATTTGCATAAAGATGATGATGATGATGATGATGATGGATGATGATGATGATGATGATGATGATAATAATAATAATAATAATAATAATAATAATAATAATAATAATAATAATAATAATAATAATAACACAAATATGAATTGTCACTGATTTTTTACGATTAGGAGCCTATTTCATAAAAGCTAACAGTCCTGTAATATCAGTGTTTGACTTGTTATCTTTACTAGTTTTACAGGATTGTTGTTTAGTCAACTGTCCGAAGACAGGCCTGAACCTGATATTAACAAGGCATACTTATTAGGCAACTAGGCCAGGAGATAATGGACTAGGGTGGCCAGTTCCTTTTCCCCTCCATTGCATACATCGCCGACTAGCTACATATTACACTAATCAGACTTCAGATGCATACAAACAATTGTTCTTCCTCCGACACATATCGTCAAGTGAGAATTTTTTTTATTGGATTATTTTACGACGCTGTATCAACATCTAGGTTATTTAGCGTCTGAATGATATGAAGGTGATAATGCCGGTGAAATGAGTCCGGGGTCCACCACCGAAAGTTACCCAGCATTTGCTCGTATTGGGTTGAGGGAAAACCCCGGAAAAAACCTCAACCAGGTAACTTGCCCCGACCGGGATTCGAACCCGGGCCACCTAGTTTCGCAGCCAGACGCGCTGACCGTGTCAAGTGAGATGTACTGCCTGATAATAGATGTACATATCAGCCAGAACTCAATCGTATTTCATAAAACTAATGTTGTACGTTACAAGTAACAAGTTGCATCTGCTAATATTACAAGTATTTTCAGCTTAGTGTACAAGTGTCCTGTTTCATAAATATAGTTTATTATAAAACAATCTCCTGAATTTATAGTTTACTGAAATGACAAGGTAAACAAAAATAAAATAAAGGGAATAATACCTTAGCATTTAAGTATACATACAATAAATGTTGAAGGAAAAAATACTAAATTAATATGAAATAAGAGATAAAAATATTTAAGTGTTATCTCTAAAAATTATTATATGAGTGCTTTTTTTAATATATATGAGAAAATTAATTTTGGCATTACAAGTGAACCCATTCTTTGCATGCAGTAAAATACGGTATAGGTTACTCTTTAAATTACCTCAGTACATCTCTATCTGACTGATGAGCCAACATTATACAGTGTGTTTCAGAAGTACAGATTATTTTAGAGATGATTGGTTGTGTCTAGGCAATCATTGTAAGTAAAAGAATACGAGGTACGCAAAGCGTATTTTCGGCACTACGCAATGCCAAATTGCTGCTTTTCACCTGGAAATTAGGCAGACGGCAAAACACTTAGAAGTCTACTTTGTTTACACTGGTTTTCCACCTTTTGTAGACGTGGTGGTTTACAGTTTAGCACCCAACTACTCATTTCATGTTGTGTTATTCATCTGAACGGACTTGCTTTTCCTTAATTAACTACCGTCAAAGATTTGTATGTTCTCACGCCATTTCATTTTTAATTGTGGGGACACATGAAGACTTGGCAGGTGTTGAACCCAAGTCGTAAGGTATAGAATGTTACAATTTAAAGAGATATTCATCAGGGCTACCCTAATCTCTCATAAACATTTCAAATGAATAGCTTTAAGGGTTGATGAGATTCCAGAACAAAATATGGTATACTGTATTTTATAGAACATTTAGACAACACTTCCTTGTTACCTTAAAAGAATCTAAAAAATAACTAATAAATTTCACGTAGAATATTTTAGGTTTAAACCCGAGTCTTTACGACATACCTGCACAAACAGCGCTCAACGAGCGCGCGCGCTCCTTCGGAGCGGGAGAGCTGTGTTTACCGCTCGCCGAAACGGAGAGGAAGATACGTCAGAATGACATAGACTTGCTATAGGTAGAGGAGAGGGAAACGACCACTCAGCTATCTAGTGGAGTGCAGTGTGTAGGCCTATTCTCAGTAACTGTTTCACGTTGCTTACCTACTGCTACAGTACAGTATGGAGGAATCTAAAAGACGGAATATAACATTTAACATTTAACGATTTACAGCTCGAACTTATTGACCTTCAATGCGACCTAAGGGCTCAAGATCGTTTGAATAATAGTACTAGCCTGGTTGAGTTTTACAAGACTAAACATTAGCAATAATATCTACGACTACACAGGCTGGCTGTGAAAATGATTGCTATGTTTGGCTCAACATTTATACTTGTGAGCAACTGTTTTCTATAATCAACTTTAATAAAGGCAGACATCGAACATCTGTAACTGATGTTTCATTACGATCAGTAGGCTACTGTTCTTTTCAGCTGCCAACAGCATAAAACCTCGTTTTGATGTACTTATTTACTTACTAATTACTTACTTACTTACTTACTTACTTACTTACTGGCTTTTAAGGAACCCGGAGGTTCATTGCCGCCCTCACATAAGCCCGCCATAGGTCCCTATCCTGAGCAAAATTAATCCATTCTCTATCATCATATCCCACCTCCCTCAAATCCATTTTAATATTATCTTCCCATCTACGTCTCGGCCTTCCTAAAGGTCTTTTTCCCTCCGGCCTCCCAACTAACACTCTATATACATTTCTGGATTCGCCCATACGTGCTACATGCCCTGCCCATCTCAAACGTCTGGATTTAATGTTCCTAATTATGTCAGGTGAAGAATACAATGCGTGCAGTTCTGTGTTGTGTAACTTTCTCCATTTTCCTGTAACTTCATCCCTTTTAGCCCCAAATATTTTCCTAAGCACCTTATTCTCAAACACCCTTAATCTCTGTTCTTCTCTCAAAGTGAGAGTCCAAGTTTCACAACCATACAGAACAACCGGTAATATAACTGTTTTAGATAAATAAAAATATAACAAAACGATATTGTATATTTAAGTACCGTAACTATAGAGTTTCTATTATTTCTGTAAAATAAATATTTCTTTTTTAATTAATAATAGTCCAAGATAGGTTTGCAAACACTGAACGGGAATTCATTCCATGAACACTCGTAATAGTACTTCCTTTTGTGTATATTTTGAACGAGATCACCCCTTCTTCCAGTCCACCCTTATACAGAGCGCAGCTAATATCTGCATTCCGCTTATGAGCTGTGAGCCGGCTCGGAGACGCAAACCTTGTGCAGGCCTGCTTTAGGATATAAAAATGATGCACTATGGCAGCCGTTGTGTTATCGGAGCAACGTTTGCTAAAACCTCATTATTCTTGTATGCATGAAGCCTGCTAAGTTTTACTGTAATTACATATTCCTTAACAACAGCGTTCTAATTAACGTTGCGAGCTACTTTTTGTGCACATTTTACAAGCCACAGCTTCAATTCGTTTCGTTTCAGTGAGCAGCATTAACAGAACAAATATAATTTTCTGGGAATACAAAAATGATGCAAAATGTAGAAACGAAGCACTCGGTACAACATGGAGCTCATGAAGTTGCATGAGAACATGTCATAGATTTAAAATAATAAATAAAACAGAACTTTCCCCAAAAGTGAAAGTAATTTCAAAATAATATTAGGCCTACACACCAGAAAATGTTCAAATAATAATCGTTGCTTATGTCCTAAAATTCTTATACATGAACAGGTGAAATATTTGGGTATTATAATGGACCGAAACTTACGTTGGAAAAAACTTATACATTATCTTCGCCCGAAATTAAGGAAATTAATGTACAGGGTGATTCAGAATAATCGTGCAAAAAATTAAACACGAAATAGGAGATGCTTTATTGAACATTTTGAGGTAGGAAACTTGAGGTCTACGAAGTCAGATTAAGGAAATACGTCTAGCGCTATCGCTTAGCGCAGTGATGTCGAAGCAAGAGCATTTTTCTGACTTTGACGTCGTGCGCGGGCAGCAAGCGCTAAGTATGGAAAGAGGAAGGGTTGTGTACATGAATAAGCAACCTGTTGGATTAAGAAAACAGTGATGCACAAACTTCAAACGGAACGTGAAATTTTATGTCGTTATTTTTATATGGCTTCTTTCTGTTTAATATTATCTATATTGTCTGTAAAACAAAAGTACTAACACTGATGTCTTAATATCGCACTTGTGTTTTAAATCTTAATAACATAATAGAGAGTTAAGAAGGAATATTCACTTAAATTCCATAGTAGTATAATATTATACTGTATTAAGTGGATTCATAAAGAAAGTGATATTCCAAAGAAAGAGATTGAGTAGGTATGACATGATAAGTTGGAATTTATATCGATGGTATCTTTAGCCTTACAAAAGTAATCAATAAACTAATCAAAACAATATTACAGTACAAAGCAAAGTTACCTAGGTACTGCATCTGTTTTAAGTGTAACTAATATTACATAACAAAACTCTTATCGCATTATGCTTTTAAGGTGATATTTGTGAGCAACTTCCTATCATCAGAATATTAAATTATTTTCTCGAAATCTGCTGAAGCTATAGAGCTGACATTTTTACAACACATGGGCACGTATCTTTTGCTTATGACGTAACAGTAGTTGCTTTGTTAATTCATTTCCTTACAAACAATTTCCATGCGAATATTTTCAAAATTTTCAATACACTATCTTCAGTAACACGCATATACGGTATATTAGATTTACGAAAACATTATGTAAGGCTACTAAATAAATAGGCCTATACCTGAAAATTTCAGTTTTCCATACGAAAAGTTGAGAAAATATTTCTTTTGAATAAAAAAATCAAACTTGTGAAAAATGAGCATTAAAATTAAAACTTACATTCTTATAATGCACTTATACTTCTCAGGCAAATCTAAAAATTAAAATGGATACAGTTTTAATAAGTTCTCTTCCCTTTATCTATTGAATCAGTGCTGGCCATCCCTGAATATAGCTCGACCAAGCGGCATATACCATCTCTTTCGTCTGTCTCTTTCCTTTCCGCTGTAAAGCGCTCAGGCTCTCCTGGGCTCTAAAGCGCGCACTTGCTCCTGTGGGCATCAATTGACATGCCTGGCTTAGCGTATTTCATATTATATACATTTATTATTTACATTTACTTACAATTTATTAAATACCCTACATATATTTTAAATTATTTTTATATAATTTACAAATCTGAGTTAACAACGTTCTGTACGCACTGTAATTACCTCTTGGAATGGTATGAAAGAGTCTGTAGTCATGTTTTGTAATGTGATAATTTAAATGCTATAGGCAGAACTACCTTGCGGACGATAGATCAACAAACAAAACATGATAGATTGCCAACATGTAAATAATAAATATAACAGTAAATGCAAAAATAAATGTAAATATTAAATGTTGACAGGTCTACTAAATTTTGTGGTCGTCATTTCGAGCACCTGTCGCGAGTTATGATCTCTTGAAACACGTAGCGAAATGCGATTTGTTTATTTAGCTTCAATCTTTTATTTTATTTATTTTATTGGGTTATTTTACGACGCTGTATCAACATCTAGGTTATTTAGCGTCTGAATGAAATGAAGGTGATAATGCCGGTGAAATGAGTCCGGGGTCCACCACCGAAAGTTACCCAGCATTTGCTCGTATTAGGTTGAGGGAAAACCCCGGAAAAAAACCTCAACCAGGTAACTTGCCCCGACCGGGATTCGAACCCGGGCCACCTGGTTTCGCGGCCAGACGCGCTGACCGTTACTCCACAGGTGTGGACTTTAGCTTCAATCGGTTAGTCAGTTGGAATAATAGGTTGGGGAGGTATAACAAAATTTGTTCCGTTCCCTCTGAATCAACTTAATAAAAGAATAATTAACATCTATATTACCCAACAAATCTTATATAGGCTATAAAGATTTCAAAGTTTTAGACATCAATATGAATATGTAACATTATTAACATATTATCACAAAAACAATACCAAGCACACGTTAAATTATCGTGCTTATTTTACAAGATTACCTCTGGTTGAGGTTCTGGCTGATAATAAATCTATTATCACGCAGAACATCTCATTTGACGGAATGCGTCGGAGGAAGAACAATTGTTTGTATGCCTACATCTGAAATCTGATTAGTAGGGCTAGGATTTTGATGACCTATAAATAATGAAAAAATGTCCTAAAACAATGCATTTATGACCTAAAAATCTTTAAAAAATGCCCTTAAAATGCCCTAAAATTGGTCTTACATAATTGGCTTAGTAGGAAATGAGGTTTTGTACGACTTAATATTTAGACTAGTAATTAAATTAAATTTTACATAATTTTTTCTAAGTAGTACACTTTAATTCAATTTATAAAACAGTTATATTACCGGTTGTTCTTTATGGTTGTGAAACTTGGACTCTCACTTTGAGAGAGGAACATAGGTTAAGGGTGTTTGAGAATAAGATGCTTAGGAAAATATTTGGGGCTAAGAGGATGAAGTTACAGGAGAATGGAGAAAGTTGCACAACGCAGAACTGCACGCATTGTTTTCTTCACCTGACATAATTAGGAACATTAAATCCTGACGTTTGAGATGGGCAGAGCATGTAGCACGTATGGGCGAATCCAGAAATGCTTATAGAGTGTTAGTTGGGAGGCCGGAGGGAAAAAGACCTTTAGGGAGGCCGAAACGTAGATGGGAAGATAATATTAAAATGGATTTGAGGGAGGTGGGATATGATGATAGAGAATGGATTAATCTTGCTCAGGATAGGGACCAATGGCGGGCTTATGTGAGGGCGGCAATGAACCTCCGGGCTCCTTAAAAGCAAGTAAGTAAGTACAGTTTAATTAATTATTTTACCTGATGTAGTTTCCATGTATGATCGTTCACCTCTGCTTTGGCATGTGGACATGAGGTCAACAGTCAGATGGTCGGTCTTGGCCATTCATGGGCTGTAGCACCATGGATTTACTTTACTTTTAGTTTCCATGTAGTCTACCACAAGGCCACTCTTATTCGGAATTAGCAGGTATAGAGAAGTTTATATTGAAGGGGTGGTTGGACTGATACATTGCATGTGGTGTACTACGTTAAAATGGCAATATTTGTGTGGAAAAACGATTAAAATATTATACAAAATAATGGGTATTAGTGGACAAAATATGTAAAGAAAATATCAAAGAAAATAAACATTATTTTACATTAATAATGGGGATTTATGGTCAAAATTAAATGAAAATACCTAAAAAATGACCGAATAAAACAAAAGATGCTCTTATGAGTTGAAACAGGCAAAAAATGCAAAAAAAAATACCCTAACTCAGTTTATCACATAACATATAAATACTAAAGCAGCTATGTTTCTGGCTTACTAGAAAAAAGATGCAATTTCATAAAAATCCTAGCCCTACTGATTAGTGTAACATGTAACTAGTCAGCGATGTATGCAATGGAGGGGGAAAGAAGCTGGCCACATTAGCCCATTATCTTCTGGCTTAGTTTCCTCATTGAGTTACGCCCTATTGGTGTCACTGAGGTTCCAGCAAGTCTTCAGACTGTCCACTAAACATTCAACGTACACAGATACATTGAACAAAATGATATGTTGTTTCTCTTCCTCTAATTCAGACCTGCAGAACTGTAGCTCTTGAGAGCGACTGCTTTCCTCCCCTTTCTTACCCCACCCACCTTTTCTACCTGTGCGGTCACGGCGTTCTAGTTACGCTCGGCTGCATCAACATTCATTCTCGCGGCGGAAGTCGATCATTCCCAATAGAAGTGGAGTGAGGCTGACGTCATATTTCCCCTACTTGCGAGTTCTGCAGGCCTGCTCTAATTGAAGCTATGTTTAACACAGAATCTGGTCTAAGGCATAGCTCTAATTTTTCCCAAGACTACGCAGATTTTTTTAGCAATTATCCACAACTAACATTAATGATAATTTCCTTAAAATTGAAACATTTTATGACATCAATTTGTATAGAAGTTTTCATGGTGAGTACATCGCATTTCCATACTAAGGTACGGTGAAATCTTGATTCTTACACGTGTGTGGCTTTCCATTATTTTTCAGCGAAAATTTACAACATAATTACATCGTATATAACAGCCGTCACGTTCGTTTCGAAAAGCAGTGATTTACTATTGCTTGAAAAAAAAAAGAGCGTTACTGCTACAAATTTAGTTATTTATGACCATCACACGGCTGAACAGATATGTCATTTTAAAAGCCGCCCCTGGTCCGCTAACCACAAGCTAGTGACCTTTCGATTAGGATGACGCATCTGCAGGGAAGGGTGCTGTTATTCAGGAAGGGAGAGAATACCGGTGAGCCTCTACAAACGAAGGGTTGAAAAATCTATAAAGCAGTCTCCATTGTTTCGGATGCTACACCCCCATAATTCCAAGAGTTGGAAGGACGTTGAAGTCTCTCAAAGTTACAAGAGTCTACTTGAAAATACACGTCAGGCTTCTTAAAGTTTACCAATCCGCTTTCATAGTGGAATATGAATGTAGCTTCATTGTTTCAGAATTGCAAAGAAATGTAACTAACGTAGACCAAGGTATAGGTATCTGAGCCCAGATTTTCTCTATCACGTATCATTTTTCCGCAACATGCATCGAATTTTTAGCAATGTGAATGTAGCGTTATTGAATTTAATAAGAAAAAGTGATGAAGTGAAACATGTCCTATGGCAAATATTAAAGATAGCTTACTTACTGGCTTTTAAGGAACCCGGAGGTTCTTCGCCGCTCTCACATAAGCCCGCCATCAGTCCCTATCCTGAGTAAGATTAATCCAGTCTCTATCATAACCCACCTCCCTCAAATCCATTTTAATATTATCTTCCCATCTACGTCTCGGTCTCCCCAAAAGTCCTTTTCCCCTCCGGCCTCACAACTAACACTCTATATGCATTTCTGGATTCGCCCATACGTGCTACATGCCCTGCCCATCTCAAACGTCTGGATTTAATGTTCCTAATTATGTCAGGTGAAGAATACAATGCGTGCAGTTCTGTATTGTAGGCTATAATTTTCTCCATTCTCCTGTAACTTCATCCCTCTTAGCCCCAAATATTTTCCTAAGCACCTTATTCTCAAACACTCTTAACCTATGTTCCTCTCTCAAAGTGAGAGTCCAAGTTTCGCAACCATGAAGAACAATCTGTAATATAACTGTTTTATAAATTCTAACTTTCAGATTTTTTGACAGCAGACTAGATAACAAAAGCTTCTCAACCGAATAATAACAGGCGTTTCCCAGATTAAAGATAGCTCAATTTTACAAAGACTAATAAATTGTCATAATTAACAAGGCTTTAGACCGCCTTTTTCTCTTCATGCTAATGTTGAATTTGTTGTTCTTCCTCTCGCATGAGGTTCAAAAGATGTTCTTTGTGGTCAGTGTTTTTGTTCCCAATGACTGCTTCTTGCTCTGCTGTCCCATCACAGAGAAAATATGGAAACTTAGTATACCCAGCCTGCTGACCAAGAAGCATCCACAACTCTCTCAGAACTCCACAGATCATCCAGTTATGATCTTTATATTTTATCTTTGTAAGAACCAGTTCAAGATTCTCATAAGTTTCTTTAAGGTGTACCGAATGACCAAAGGTTACGAAGCATACTTGTTGCCAATGTGCAAAAGCACTCATCACTGCCTCCAGACTTTTTTTGGAGTAATCGATAAATTAAATTAAATTATGATTTAACGACGCTCGCAACTGCAGAGGTTACATCAGCGTCGCCGGAATTTTGTCCCGCAGGAGTTCTTTTACATGCCAGTAAATCTACTGACACGAGCTTGTCACATTTAAACACACTTAAATGCCATCGACCTGGGCCGGGATTGAACCCGCAATCCACGCTATATCAACTACGCTACCGAGGCCAACGAATCGATAAAAGTCTTCATTCATCCACTTCGTAAAACTCTGTGTGACTTGAAATTGTGGTTTTCTGTTAACGTACCTACAGTAACGTATATATTATGCAAATATAGCTTTCAGGTAAAGCTCCCTGTGAAGCAGAAAACCACAATTTCAAGTCCCACAGAGTTTGTGTGCACTCTATGTGGGTTCAGGCGTCTCGTCAGCCCACTCGAGGTGTGTGGATATAAGGAGAAAAACTGAGACGGTTTCGGGTGAAGTTCCTGGGTAGCTCAGTCGGTAGAGCGCTGGTGCGTTCAGCCAGAGGTCCCTGGATCGATATCCAGGCTCGGAGCTATTTTTCCCTTGAAATTACTCAAACTTCGTCTTATTTCATAGAAAAACTGATCACAAGATCTGTGCTAAAATACGTCAGGGACTGCCGGACTTTATCACAATTCAAAATTAAATTCGAAAATTTTGTCTTAGTTAATGTTTTTAGGTATTGCTAGAAGTATTGATTTGTGTTATTTTTTTTTTAATCTAGACGAAAATTCCAACTTTCTTGTTTATGTTAGTTAATTAGTTAGGATACAATTAATTATGATTAAGTTTGTGTGACTACAACCTGTGTATATTTTTGTGTGGATTTACTTTGTTTATACTTACTTACTTACAAATGGCTTTTAAGGAACCCGAAGGTTCATTGCCGGCCTCACATAAGCCCGCCAGTGGTCCCTATCCTGTGCAAGATTAATCCAGTCTCTATCATCATACCCCAACTCCCTCAAATCCATTTTAATATTATCCTCCCATCTACGTCTCGGCCTCCCTAAAAGTCTTTTTCCCTCCGGTCTCCCAACTAACACTCTATATGCATTTCTGGATTCGCCCATACGTGCTACATGCCCTTCCCATCTCAAACGTCTGGATGTTAAGTTCCTATTTATGTCAGGTGAAGAATACAATGCGTGCAGTTCTGCGTTGTGTAACTTTCTCCATTCTCCTGTAACTTCATCCCGCTTAGCCCCAAATATTTTCCTAAGCACCTTATTCTCAAACACCCTTAACCTATGTTCCTCTCTCAGAGTGAGAGTCCAAGTTTCACAACCATATAGAAGAACCGGTAATATAACTGTTTTATAAATTCTAACTTTCAGATTTTTGGACAACAGACTGGATGATAAGAGCTTCTCAACCGAATAATAACACGCATTTCCCATATTTATTCTGTGTTTAATTTCCTCCCCAGTGTCATTTATATAAGGCCTGATGGCCTTAACTACACCAGAATGAATGAATGAATGAATAAATGAATGAATGAATGAATAAATAAATAAATAATAAATAAATAAATAAATAAGTAAGTAAATAAATAAATAACTAAATAACTAAATAGTTAAATAAATAAATAAATAAATAAATACATAAATAAATAAATAAATAAATAAATAAATAAATAAATAAATAAATAAATAAATAAATAAATAAATAAATAAGTGAGTAAGTGAGTGAGTGAGTGAATGAATGAATGAATAAATAAATAAATAAAAATAAATAAGCGGTTAAAACATGAAGGGAGTGGAGGGCAGCGAATATGTTTATAACAAGGTGAAAGAAACAAGACAGGCCTCCTCCTGCAGAGCGAACATTGGCGAATATCGAACTTCGTCATACTCAATAAACCGAACCGAACACAACGCCTGTAATGCACGACTCTAGTAGATATCAAGATTAAGAGTACAGACGATGGTAGTGCATGTATGGAGCTTGAAGCGAAAAGAAAATACTGATATTTAACTTCCATATAATTTAGTTTGCACAGCGCGTGTAAATGAAGATAGATAAAATGTAAATGCAAGCAACATTGCACACTGTATAAATGAGGAGAGATAACATTTAGATGCAAGTAAGAAATGAATTTAGCTTACGGAACAATAAAAAATTCAACGATCTCTGAATATATGGAACGACAGAGACAAAAAAGCACTACTGAACAATAAAGGAGTCTTCCTTGGAAATAACTTTCAAAGGATTAAATTACGCTAGACAAAAGCGTGTTATATATTGTTTATAGTACTATATTGTATGCAGAGTAATTTGTTACTGAAAAATTGGAAGCACTTTCTTACCTTCCTCGGTAAGTGGGTCGTTGTCTCCTTCGAAGTAGCATTAAAATGGCCTGGAAGAAATCAGAATAAACAAAATTAGTCGGCTAGTACGAACTTCTTTCAATGTGGATTAGTAGAAAGATTATGTTTAACTTAAGGGGCTTATACAGTAAGAATCGTGAAAAAAAAATTGAAAATTTTTTTATTGTCTCAAACGATAGAGTATATTTTTCTGTATAGGCTATATTTCCTAATTTTCTTATAAGCAGGTGATTTTTAGTGCAGGATGTAAATACAAGCATGTCCCAACTTTAGACTCACTTTCCCGATAATTACATTTTTCGATACAAAAACCTGATATCTCAAGAACCGTTTGTCTGATTTCATTCAAATTTTGTACACTTGTCCTTTGTAATCATCTCTAGAGGTTGGACCACAATGGTTAAATTTGAATGAAAAATGAGAAACTGAAAAAGAAACAAAAAACATTTCATGCAAATTTAAAAATCTATAAATTTAGTATGAAGTCAGGTATAATGCTCATTGAGGACCAGATTATGATCTCAGATTTAAGGAAAAAATAGTAAATGGCTATTATTTTCCCAGTTTAGTTTAGATCATGTTTTTGTATGACACAAATTAAAGCTAAAATCATGTAGAATAAGTGTGCAAAATTTTAAGAAAATACATGAAGTGGTAGTCAAGATACTTAACATTTTGTAAAAAGTGCAACCGCTACTGTATGAAACCGCTGATCAAAGGAAATAATTCTGAAACATAAACAGCGATCAAAGTAACGAAATTGGTTTAGTCGTAAATGTGGTTCGAACGCCAATCAATAAATTCCTGATCTCGTTACTATAGGCAGCATAAACGCCTTATGGTATAGGCAACTTCTCAGGCTCAGCAATACTGCGTATGGTGTATAAGCACAGGGGAAAACAAGTAGTGATAAGGATTAAATAATATTAATACTGTATATCTGCAGTGCTTGGGAAAAGTGACACAAGTCAGTTTCCACAAACCTTTTTTGATAATTTATTAACAACTTACGGAACATCTGCTCGCTTGGAAAAAAATACATTGGTATTCCTCCCATTACAATAATTCATACAGAAAAAAATCAAATCGACATAAACCATTGTAAGTTGTCAATAAATTATCAGAGAAGGTTTATGGAAACTGACTTACGTCACTTTTCCCAGGCACTACAGATATGTTCGTACAGTTAGTCAGTCAGCCACATTGTGTTACGCAAATGCAGCAAGTTTAACATATACAAGTACATTATTCGAGTTTTAACGTATACTATCTAAAGGAAGAATAACAGATTAAGGAAGTTTCAAAGATTTTCGTGTGATACATGACAAGACTTCCAGGGTATTCAAAGTAGTCCGAATTATTATTATTAATATTATTATTATTATTATTATTATTATTATTATTATTATTATTATTATTAACATAAGTTAAGGGTGTTTGAAAATAAGGTGCTTAGGAAAATATTTGGGGCTAAGATGGATGAAGTTACAGGAGAATGGAGAAAGTTACACAACGCAGAACTGCACGCATTGTATTCTTCACCTGACATAATTAGGAACATTAAATCCAGACGTTTGCGATGGGCAGGGCATATAGCACGTATGGGCCAATCCAGAAATGCATACAGAGTGTTAGTTGGGAGGCCGGAGGGAAAAAGACCTTTAAGGAGGCCGAGACGTAGATTTGAGGGAGGTGGGATATGATGATAGAGAATGGATTAATCTTGCTCAGGATAGGGACCAATGGCAGGCTTATGTGAGGGCGGCAATGAACCTCCGGGTTCCTTAAAAGCCAGTAAGTAATTATTATTATTATTATTATTATTATTATTATTATTATTATTATTATTATTATTATTATTATTATTATTGATGTGCTGGTCAACAGCCGTTGACCAATTATAGTCCAGCACAGTAATGCAATAAAAACATATGAATACAGCAATACAAATAGAACAGTATGCATAGTACAATAATAGCAATATAGAAAGTAATAGAAATAAAATAGTATGAATTGTGTAATAGTGTTACAGCTTTCAAAAACAATGATGTAGTTGTTTAGTCAGCTGTCCGAAGACAGGTCTGAATCTCACAAGTCATATCAAAAGGCACCACTTATGAGGCAACTAGGCCAGGAGATAATGGGCTTGAATGGCCAAATGTTATAGTGTTAATAAAGAAATAAAATGAACATGGTTAACACCTGTAATATTAATTTAAACAAGTATTAATACATATTAATATAATAGTATGAGGTTATCTATGAATATATAGATGTCTCATGTTTACAGATTAAATAATATAATTAAAACACTTAATATGGCATTACTATGCACATTAAATGGATCGAAATCACAACCCTACATATTAGCATAATAATAACAGTAATAATAATAACAATAATAATATTTAGTATTACTATTATTATTCCACATAAGAACTACGGTTCACCTGTACATTTTCTCTCCCAACGAAAACACAATTAACTTCATTTTGTTGAATTTGTGCCAAAATATGTAATTTAAACATATATATGAGTAGCTTAATATCAAAGACGGACATCTGACCTCAATCGAAATTTAGATAGCCGTGGTTTTTATACAATTTTTCATGCTCTTTCCAGATATAGTGAAACCATATGCAAACTCTAACACTATATTTATAAAATAAATTGTGTTAAATATTACAAAGAACACTGTGAATTAAAAAAACTGCCTCTAGATCAAAACTATGGAGGCGACAGATGTCCGTCTTTGATATTAAGCTACTCATTTATGTTACAATTATTCACATAGATACAGTAATAATTTATTATCTGGTGATGCCGAAATGGCGAAAACGTTTACAACCAAATTAATGTACTGTAATGTAATAACATGTACACAATGTCATCTAGTGTGCTGTCAAAAAATTTGTAAGTTAGAATTTATAAAACAGTTATATTACCGGTTGTTCTGTATGGTTGTGAAACTTGGACTCTCACTTTGAGACAGGAACATAGGTTAAAGGTGCTTGAGAATAAGGTGCTTAGGAAATTATTTGAAGCTAAAAGGGGTGAAGTTACAGGAGAATGGAGAAATTTACACAACGCAGAATTGCACGCATTATACTCTTCACTTGACATAATTAGGAACATTAAATCCAGACGTTTGAGATGGACAGGACGTATGGACGAATCCAGAAATGCATATAGTGTGTTAGTTGGGAGGTCGGAGGGAAAAAGATCTTTGGAGGAGGCAGAGATGTAAATGGGGGGGATAATATTAAAATGGATTTGAAGGAGGTGGTATATGATGATAGAGACTGGATTAATCTTGCACAGGATAGGGACCAATGGCGGGGTTATGTGAGGGCGGCAATGAACCTCCGAGTTCCTTAACAGCCAGTAAGTAAGTAAGTAAGTAATGTAATAACAAGATTTAATACGTCAATTACAGTTGTATGATAAGTCATATAGACTAATTAAAAGACACTGACTATATATCAGGACTGTCTCTGGGCAGAATCCCGAACAAGTCAAATTGTTGACACCACATCAGTTAGCACACTAAAATGTTCTACATTCCGGACTTATTTCATCAACTCAAAGATATTTTAATACTAGTGATGCAGAAAACATAATAATAAAATATTGAATAGTTAAGAACCGTTTGAACATTATTTTTTCCGATGTACACAAATAACGGTACTGCATGCAAAACCTTCAAGAACCACATTACGCTAACAGTACGCAAGACACCTGTATTATTACCGGTACTAACGGTACAGTTCTAAACCTTCTCGTCATTATGCAAGGGTGGGAAGCGTCGGACAGCGAGTGCTCTGCATCGCAGACTTCAAGTCTGGATGATGCGCTTGACGTCGAACTAGACGTAGTATGGAAGGAGGAATTCAGAGCATGCAGAAACTGCGAGACGCAATTCACACACAGCCTCTATATTAAAATATATCCGTTACGAATTCAGCGTTTCCCAGATATTTGTGTGAAAGGCACCTCAATTATAATTCTACTGGACTAGAAACCTCGTATCAAAATAACATGACGAGAGGCCAGCTTAATTTTCTCTTACAGATTGACAGCGAGACCAGCTGGTGAGCAGTGATTGCCAAACACCTGCACAAATCCAGGTTAAGGGTTTAGCGAATCACGCATTTATATCTACAGGCTGTTTTGCAAAAAAAAAAAAAAAAAAAAAAAAAAAAAACAAATTTTATATTCGGAAAATTGTTGCATACGAAATAACAGGCTTTCAAGAGAGCTTGACCGTAAAGAACATTTTTCGATTATGCAAATCTAGTCTTTCAGGTAAAGCTCCCTGTAAAGCAGATTTGAATAATTTCAAGGGAAAAATTGTTCCGGGGCCGGGTATCGATCCCGGGACCTCTGGTTGAACGTACCAGCGCTCTACCACTGAGCTACCCGGGAACTCCACCCGACACCGTCTCAACCTTTCCCTTTGTATCCACACAACTCGCGTGGGCTGACGAAACGCCAGAGACCCACATCGAGTGCACACAATCTCTGTGTGACTTGGAATTGTGGTTTTCTGTTAACGAACACAGTAACGTATATATTATGCAAATCTAGTCTTTCAGGTAAAGCTCCCTATAAAGCAGATTTGAATAATTTCAAGGGAAAAATTGTTCCGGGGCCGGGTTGTGGGTCTCTGGCGTTTCGTCAGCCCACGCGAGTTGTGTGGATACAAAGGGAAAGGTTGAGACGGTGTCGGGTGGAGTTCCCGGGTAGCTCAATGGCAGAGCGCTGGTACGTTCAACCAGAGGTCCCGGGATCGATACCCGGCCCCGGAACAATTTTTCCCTTGAAATTATACAACATTTTTCGAGTATCCAAAAGCCCTGTGTAAAGATTTACTTTCTCTAGTTCCATTGTCGGTGAAGTATAGCTTAAGATATTTGTGGAATTAGAAAAGGCATTTGACACAGTAAACTGAAAACAACTGGTGTGGACTGGAAACAGAGGAGGCTGTTCAGTAATCATTATATGAAACAACGACTCAAAGTGAAGACTGTTGTTATTCCGTCAACTGTCCGGAGACAATTTTGAACCTCATAAATGAGACCAATAAGGCATCACTTATGAGGCAACTAAGGCAGGAGATAATGGGTTAGGGTGGCCAGTTCCTTTCCTTCTTCATCGCATACATCGCTGACTAGTCACATATTACACTAATCAGACTTCAGATGTATACAAACAAATGTAATTTTTTTTAAGTTGGTTATTTAACGACGCTGTATCAACTACTAGGTTACTGAATGCCAATGTCTCAATTCTGGTGGTGAATATGTTGAAAAATAACTCAACAATTGCTATATCTGTTCCAATAAAACTTTCCATGAAATTGTGTTCTCTTTCTGTAAACGGCCCCAGGGAAACTTAATTTTTTACGGCCTTCGTAATTGCGCTCGAGTGGCCAAAATTTGTGTAAGCACTTCTTTTGACATTATTAAAATTATGGAAAAAAAAAGATTAATTTTTTATCTGCCCCAATGAGAATGTTTGCTTGTAAGTACAAAGGAGAATACCGTATTTACCTTCTCCATTGGCATATCCAGACAAAATCGTGCCAATTCAAAGAGAGAAGCTTCACGATATATCCAAACTAATGCGTTACATACCACACGAATATCAAGAATTTTACAATAATATTCTTCAGTGGCCTAATGTTGAAAAATAAGTTCATTTATGCTCGACCATGCCGAAATGTACTAATTATACACCTGGTAGCAGTTCTTTAATGCATGTCATTAAAGTACACCTACTCATTAAAGTACAGGTCTTCAGCCAATGATAACTTAGCTTACATGTGTTCAGCCAATGACAAGTCAGCTTTGTACCGTCATAAAACCGCAAGTATCGATTATTCTCGGATATGCAATCGAAAGAAAATTAGCGAAAAGTCACGGAGGCTGGAAATCCAATACTGTCGCAGAAGGTTATGTTCTGTTACTATAATAATTAGCGTTAATTGTAAATAATATTCAAATAAATTCAATTTGTCATCTCGTTTTTCAATGTCGAATTCAATAATCAAGGTTATAATATTATAATATTATCAAGTTTAACGAGACTACGTCAAGGTCAATGATTGTTCCTAGGAAAAAATCAATACTTTCGCGTCTGCGCACATCTCACAATTCACGACCTAGAACAAGGTCACTTCTGATCTTGTCAGATACAAATAAAATTTATACATCTGATTACCTGTAATTTCAAGTTAGAAATACGGTCGAGCATAAAAAGTCGTATGAAATTCGCCTATAATGGTAATTAAGAAGTTCGTATGAAAGTATCCATACTCGATTCTTAATTACTATCATTATAGGCTCGTTGCATAATGTACTATTATATGCAGAACTTATATATTAAGTACACAGTAGGCCTATGCATATATTATATCCCTAATTTGACAAATAAACTTTAGTTGAACTGAAATTATTGTACTACAATTTTGATTCCTTGCAGAAAGAGCACATGCCAAGCTAATATATATTGATTTATTTAATTAACAATTCATTAGATTCCAATAAATTTTGTATAAAACGACACATCTATTAGGCTTCTGTCTGAAGAAGCCAGTACTATAACCAATGATGTTGTCTACCACCAGTAATACCGTTTTTTGTGTCTACTGAGAAATTTAGTTTTCATGACATGCTGTTTCTTCAATCCCCGATTCAAGTGTGTCGTGTGGAAACTATTGAAATTCGTCATCATGTAGCACAACTTCTACTTGAAGTCTCCAAAATTTTACCTGAGATATTTATCTATCGAAATACTACGGTAACTACAGATTATACCTATTTAATCTTGTCTTGCGGCAGAAGTTTTGATGTGGATACCATTTCTGCTGTTATATGTATCTAACATTGCAACAAACTTAGAAAATAATGTTCCTCAAGGACACATGAGTGAGGAGAAACCCTGTTTCCTAATTGTGGAAATTTTCCCGGGAGCAATGACGAAATTATATTTTGAGGTCATTTAACTAATACGCTTATACTTCGTAGCATTATTTCGTCAGTCCTCTGCAGTGGCGTAGCATGAAATTTTGAGCAGGGGAAGCTAACTCAAGTTGTCTTTCATGCAATATGAGGAAATGTATTACAAAAATACAGTCTTAAAATAAATAGTAGTCAATTTCAAGTCAGCAGTCGAAGATTGGTTGGAACATCGTAAGTAACACCAATAAGGCATGACCTCAAATGAGACGTAATAAAATACGATTTCACGGTTTACACATATCTCTTAACAAATAGACACGTATACGTATAACATTAGCTCACTCCCTGTCATACTTAGAGAAATCACAATATTAGTATCATTACGTAAGTATGCGTCTGTCTTTTGGTTGTGTCCTTCATTGACAGCAAGGGAGTCGGTCATTTGTTTTTTAAATCACACTTTTGTTCGTAAATCAGTCTTGATAATACAATTGTCCTAAAAAATTCAAGTAAATTAGTGTCAGGAACTGTTATTTCGCTCATTATTTATTATATCAGCCACAATGCACACTAACACTTCAACTGAACACAACTGACGAAAAGGGATAACTCGGAAACTACTTATTTTAAATGTCAAAGCTAGCTTCTTTTCGAGCCTTGCGACTAGGGTAGTTTAAAAGGGATGGAAAATCTGCGGGGTGGATTACACAGAAGAAACCGGTCTGCTTGGAAGCTGGTGTGTGCAGGCTTCTTGTTTGCTGCTGCATCACAAATAATCCTGAGCTGCCGCATCACAATATTTAACGCGTAAATATAAATTATATTAATATTAATAAATAATTTTCTCCATAAACTACAGGTTTATTATGAAATTGTTATCAACTGGGGAAGCTAAGCTTTTTAGCTTACATTGACGCTACGCCACTGGTCCTCTGTCACTGCAGACTTGTGAAATGTCATGTAGATGTCGTTACACTTTAGGTAGATGATATGGATCGGTTCAATTGTACGCAGTCAAGTGTATAACAAACCAGCTGTCAAGAATGTGTAGAAAAGCAGTTACTTCGTTGTTTCCTGCCTAAGATATGGAGCAATTTGTGGTGGATAAAGCGGGTGCGAGGGGCTTTCCTCGGGGTTCATCCGTTTCCTCTCACCTTTATAATTATAATTCCACCATACTCCACACTCACTCTACGAGGCCCCGGGCCAGATATCCAGAACAAATAGAAATGTCTGAAAAGTTGTATACTGAGGACAGAACATCTAGAAGCTTGGAGACGGTTACTTTTACTGTCCGACCACCCCCTCCTCCCGCACTAGCAGGTATACGGTACCATTCAGCTGCAAAACATTTTCTGAACAGACCTTATTGTATTGTAAGAGCGCAGCTGGATCAGTGAAAGTAGATGGTCAACGTTTTCAGTTTGTAGTGCAACGAACAATTCTGTTGTGTGTGGGTTCTTCTGTAGTGACGTCACTGAAGCCTCTAGTTGTTCTGTCCCCGGTATACACATTGTGTTTAGTAAAGACTATTATTATTAAAAGCAATTACTTAACGAATAATTTACACTACAGGATCTATAGAAAAGAAATAAATTGATGATATGGTAAAAAGCGGATCATGTCATCATTTCCGTCATCATGATTATCTTCATCTCCATCATAATCTCCATATCCAGACCATAACCCCGACCTCCATTACCATAATCTCCATTGCCAGAATCATGATCTCCATCTCCAGCATCATAATCTCCATATCGAGCACTATAATCTCCATCTCTATCATCATAATCTCGACCTCAATCACCGTAATCTCCATATGGAGTACCATGATCTCCAGCTCCATCATCATAATCTCAATATTTACCATCATAAACTACATATTCATCAGCATAATGTCCATACCCAGCACGATAATCTCCATTTTTGTCATAATCTCTATCTCTATCATCATAATATCCATCTTCATTATCATAATCTCCATATGAAGCACCATAATCTCCATCTCTATCATCACAATTTTCATCTCCAATTCCATCATCATAATCTCAATATTCAGCATTATAAACTATATATTCATCGTCATAATCTCCATATCCAGCACCATAATCTCCATCTGTCATAATCTCTATCTCTATCTTCATAATATCCATCTCCATCATCATAATCTCCATATCTAGCACCATAATCTCCATCTGTCATAATCTCTATCTCTATCTTCATAATATCCATCTCCATAATCATAATCTCCATATCAAGCACCATAATCTCCATCTCTATCATCACAATTTTAATCTACATCTCCATCATCATAATTTCCATCTCCATCACGATAATCTCCATGTATATCATCATGATCTCCATCTTCAGCACCATAATCTCCATATCGAGCACTATAATGTCCATCTCTATCATAATTTTAATCTCCATCTTCATCATCATCATCATAATCTCCATATCCAACATCACAATTTCCATCTCCAACATCATGATCTTCATTATCATAATCTCCATATAAAGTACCATAATCTCTATCTCTATCATCATAATTTCCATCATCATAATCTCCATATTCAGCACCATAATGTCATCTCCAGCAACATAACCTCCATCTCCAGCATCATAATCTCCATCTTCATCATAATTTCCATCTCCATATTCATAATCACTCTCATCTCCATCATTATCATTCCAAGATTACAATCATCACAATCATCTCTATCTCCGTCACAATCTTAATCATTATCATCTATATCTTCATCACAATCTCCATCATTATCATCTCTATCTACGTCATCTTCATTATCATCATCTCTATCTCCGTCAACATCTCCATCACTATAATAATCATTATCTCCAACACTGCCATCATCTCCAATATTATCATCATCTCTATCTGCGTCATCATCTCCATCACTATAATAATCATTATCTCCAACATTGCCATCATCTCCATCTCCATCATCTTCAACTTCTTCATTTGGCGAATTCAGACTATCAATCCGTGATTTTTTTTTAGACTTTTATTAATGTTGTTTGTCTCAAAAACTTATTTTAAAGAAAAAAATAAATTTGAAGTCAGCTACACGTCGTAAAATAATTAAACGAAACAGAAAGCCCTGCGCAGTATCAGATTCCTCTGTTACCAAATACCTTCGTAGTACAACTGTTCGAGTTCCGGGGTGTGACTGGTTGTGAAACCCAAGATCCGCGTTCCCTTCCTTACAACTTCCCACAACTCAACTGCCAACTCCAAAGGCATTTTAAGTGGATATCCAGATTTCAAGTGGCTCTCACATGCTGCAGTACCTCGTCATGAAACATTCCTTCGCTTCCTCTGACCTTTTCACGTATCGCAGACAGCAGCTCTGATGAACACTACGGTTTAGGAGCAGTTTCAATGAGGCCATGGATCCCGAACATTGTTCTTGCAACAATTTTATATCCCATGTCGTCTTTTTTAATAGGTTACATCAATCACGAGGTCAGTAGTAGTTGGTATTTGACGAGATGAGGCCGAGAATTTGCCACAGATTACAGAACATTCGTCTTACGGTTGGAGAAAATCTCTGAAAAAACTCAACCAGATAAACAGCCCAAGCTGGAATCGAACCCACGCGCGAGCGGAACTCAGGATCAGTAGTAGTGTATGGGTATTTGTAGGCCCAATACACATGCATATACACTATCTACCAAAAAGTAATTGGACATTGTTTTTGCCGCTTTGGTACCTCGTGGTACCACCTCTTGTTGCTATAACAGCAGCCACCCTGTCAGGCATGCTCTCCACTAGTTTGTGTAGGATATCCACTGGAATGCGTTGCCATTCCTCTTGTAACATGGCACTCAGTTGGACAATGGAAGTTGGCCCCATGTTTCGGCGGCAACTATGCAGCGGTATGCAGACAATAATGTTCACCGGTTGAACTGGTCTGCACAGAGTTCTGATCTCAATCTCATTGAGCACCTTTGAGACGAATTGGACCGGCGATTGAGATCTCAGGAGATGGGGCTAACTTCCATTGTCCAACTGAGTGTTATGTTGCAAGAGGAAGGACGACGCATTCCAGTGGATATCCTACACAAACTAGTGGAGAGCATGCCTGACAGGGTGGCTGCTGTTATAGCAACAAGAGGTGGCACCACGAGATTCTAAAAGGGGCAAAAATAGCGCCCAATTATAGATAATGTATTTATCATTGCCTCCGGTCGAATTCGTTCCAGCGAACCTCGCATTGAACGACTAGCATCTTTGCTTAATTTATTTTTTTAATTAATTAATTAATTTAATCTCGCAGAGCCTTCTCTTCCGCCCAGCCAGACTCTAGAGTCCTCTCAATGAAGTTCAAGTGTAAGGTTGTGTTACTTTTCTTAAGTCTGCGATATTGGAGGTCCTTCTCTATGTTGTTTTCGAAAGAAGTCAAGCCAAAGGTTTCATTTCCATTCTCGGTTGGTTTGATGGAAAGTGTGATAACTACACTGCCCAAAACATGTATTATTAATGAATGGTAAAACTATCACGACCGAAGGATACGTTCTTCATTTATTTTAGATCATAGTTTTTTCCCCTAGTTACAGAAGGAAATCCTTGAAGTTGCTGGATTTCTGAGTGATTCACTAGAATTTTAGGAAGTGCACGCGCATGACGATGCAGAGGTGATTCTGACGAATAGCAGGGAAGGTTTTACGAGTTTTCTACGTGCTCCAGCAAAAATATACACGTGGTGGTTGGGCTGCAATAATTGGCATGAGGGAGCGAAGGTCATTACTGCTTCTTGACACACGCCGTAACAACTGCGCTGTTCAGACATCAAGAGCGAAATAATGCAGTTGATCAAATACTACATGTAATATATGAATATGATATGTATTCTGATCACATTTAACTATCGAAATGTATAATACGATCCCCATTATTACCATCGAACGACAAGGACTGGGAACTTCAAGAATTTTAGTAGGTTATTTTACGACGCTTTATCAACAACTTAGGTTATTTAGCGTCTGAATGAGATGAAGGTGATAATGCCGGTGAAATGAGTCCGGGGTCCAACACCGAAAGTTACCCAGCATTTGCTCATATTGGGTTGAGGGAAAACCCCGGAAAAACCCTCAACCAGGTAACTTGCCCCGACTGGGAATCAAACCCGGGCCACCTGGGTCCGCGGCTAGACGTGCTAACCGTTACTCCACAAGTGTGGACTTTTAGTTATTTTTTGTGAAAAAAAAAATAATGGCGAACATTCAAAACTGGTTGTGAACCTGGTGCTTTAGTGATCTGCAGGTCACAATGAAACCTGCTTAAGGGGTTAGGTACAGCTTACAGCAGTAAAATTTTGGAAATATTCAACATGGTTTTCCTCCATTACTATATCTTGTACAATAATGAAAATTAATATGTATAAAACACTGTCCTTCTGCTACATGAAAAAAATATTTTTAAGATTTAAAAAACTTATTTACATTTTTTTTTCAAAATTCAGTACACTGTGCAGTGATGAAGCGTTTCCCACATAACTAAAAAACTATCCAACATTCTGTGATGACATTTCTTGTGTGTATTTATGTATGTCATATCTACACTATGTTGCAAGATCACTTCTCTATCTTTGATAGATTGTGTGATAAAAAATAAATTCATTTTACAAAATGGTCAAATATCAGTATTTTCTTCTAACAGAAAAAAAATTATTTATTAAGGAATGTAGTTGAAAGAGCATGATATTATAAACATGAGTTTCAGTGATAAAATAAAAGAGAGAGAACATGAAAAAGTTAACAAGTTTATGAGTTATGAGGGAAACGCTTCATCACTGCACACTGAACTGCACATTTTGAATTTTGAAAAAAAAAATATATTAATATATTTTTTAAATCGTAAAAATATACTTTTCTTATAGCAAAAGGACAGTGTTTTACATATACCAATTTTCATTATTGTACAAGATACAGTAATGGAGGAAAAAAATGTTGAATATTTCCAAAAATTTTACTGCTCCAAGCTATTAATCCACACAATTCCATCAAGGTTATAACGTGAATTCTTTTGCAGTCGCCAGATGGCAGCATAGTGAAAAATTTGTATTGAAAGTGGATTAGGCTGATCAATCTGCATATTAAAAACATTCCCACAACTGAGGAACATATACGAAGAAAATGAAAATTCAGTTATCTATCCACTTTGTTACAGTACAAATATGAATGTATGAAGTTATTAAAATATCAGGAAATATTTGGAAGTTTTTTTTTTGTTAAAAATCAGTTTGTAAAAAAAAATAATAATATAGTTTTGTTCTTAAAAGAGTGCGGTTTATTTTCAAAGTAATTCTGTTTCAAATGTTTCACTATTGTTGCTATGGTTAATGAAACAAATAAACACAAATTGGACGGAGTTACGCTATAATAGACCAACCGACAATTTGAAAAAAAAAGTTAGATATTTGCACAAATCTGTTGTTGGCAGTCTAATTTAATTCGGAAAAAAAAAATAAAAAATGCGATATCTGAATTTTGCTGCTATTTATGAGCTAAAATTCGTTTATTGTATAAAATTAATTTATTTTGCTTTGAAATATTAATTCAACTGCTGGTATCTTATTAAAATTCGGTTAGTCTTTTTTGGTATTATTTGTCCTATTCTTTGTAATAGTATGAATGTTATGAATTCAAAGCCCGGGACTTCAGCAGGTAAACAATGCTTACAAGTTAAGTATGAAAGGAGGTTTATTGCACCCTGAAGCTCGTTACACACAGTGAGTATTCGATACGTACACGGGTGTTTTAGTACAGACTACGACAAAAATAACTCCTCGCCCAAACTTTAGCGTAAAACAAAAGGATTACGTTACGTTTGACAAAGTGAACTGTAAATTAGTACAGAAATAACCTTTTCCCCGTGTTATGTGGATTGAGTATGCCAACAACAACATTTACTATCATTGGTTTCAGAAACCCAAATGTTGTTATCAGATATTTCTTCTCGAATGCTATGCAGAACATTTTCATAACATGATATTAAATATCCTTTACGTAGAGTTGTTTCAGATAGGGCAATTCTACCTGTACAATTCTGTATAAAATTCTTAAAGTGGGGGTTTTGCAACTTGTTAAAAGGAATGTTGGCGCTCACCATCATTTCACATAAATCCTTGAAAAATTCATTGTGTCTATCAGAATTTGAAACAAGGCGCGCTTGCTTCCTTCTCGTTACGTATGAATAATTGCAAATGAGCGTCATGTCTCTGAGTTTTGATATGCTGTTCTATGTATTTGGAACTCTCGCCCCTTATTACAGTGTGGCACACGTTACATTTCATATTAATATTATCTGTACAAAAGTACTTACTTCCGTATAGTTCCACAAGTTTCTTTAATTTATCTTCTTTTTCAGTGAAACTTTCGGCATAGTAATTGTGCACAGTAGACTTGCACTCGCCTGTCCTCTTGGAATGCTAGCTATCAACTATCAGACAACCGATCACTAGTATAAAGTCGAATGGGTAGTCCTTCGGGACTAGGTGGAGGACGTTTCTTTACAAACACAACCAGCAATACATACTTTGTGTATTATTAACCTGTCTTTAAACTGCTGAACTCCCTAGGCTTGGTTATAATACTTTCTGCATAAAATGTTTTATAAAAACAGATTTATTTCAATGGCCAATATCTCGAAAAAGGTTTTTGGCGCTTGGTATCTTATCAAGAAACTCGTCCACACCTGTGGAGTAACGGTCAGCGCGTCTGGCCGCGAAACCAGGTGGCCCGGGTTCGAATCCCGGTCGGGGCAAGTTACCTGGTTGAGGTTTTTTCTGCGGTTTTCCCCTCAACCCAATACGAGCAAATGCTGGGTAACTTTCGGTGCTGGACCCCGGCCTCATTTCACCGGCATTATCATCTTCATTTCATTCAGACGCTAAATAACCTAGATGTTGATGCAGCGTCGTAAAATAACTCAATGAATTAAGAAACTCCATCCAAGCTTGTGAAGAAAAGACCCTATTAAGGGGAAAAAATTGAAGACATCAAAAAAAGTTCTCAAATATGTAAATGAAGAGGCGAAGTCTTTCAATGACGCATTGCAAATTGGCCAACTACAACACAGGTTAATGCAGAGTAACGTTATTCATGCCAAAAGTGAAAATAAAATACATATTTCCATGTTTATCACTATTTTGTATGCTTATTGTTGATTAAAACATTGATTTGTAATATGTCCACTTTTTGAACTCTCATTGTTCCTGTGTTTAGTTTTGAAAAGGCATATGTCCAAGACAAAAGGAAATTCCATAGATACCACCCTTTTAATTTAAAAAATCTGAAACTCGTATATAAAATGTATTTTAGTATCATTCCCCAAGACGCAATACAAAGAGCTGAAAAAAAATCTTTAATTGAAAGGTTTTTTGTGTCTCCTATAAAATTGGGAAAATGCGACTTGTGTCCTGTCTAAAACAAACAATTCAATTACATGTCATTAATTAGATCAACTGTATTACATTTAGTATCGAGTGAAACTTGGGTTATCTGGATCCAAGTAAACTGTGTGTGTTAATGTAAGGGTTCAACTAATTTTCGTAAGATGGCGGGACAAGTGTTGCTACATTATGGTAAGAACAGTTTATGAGAACATGAAGTGTTTCCCATCTCGTGTTAATTTAAAGATTAATGAGTTACGAAGCTGTCACGTGGTGTGAACGTTTAACGAAGACTGACTCAATTACAGTTCTGTAATCAAGACTTTTAATCAGTTACATACATCGGCTGGAAAATGTAATTACTATATAATTATCTATGCAGCTTTCATCAAGCTAACTAGAGTTCTGGATATTTAGGTTCGTCACCAGAGTCTCGTGGAAAAGAAAATTACATAAATCTGCTTAAAAAGAGAGACGGGCAAAGGTGCCCTTATATACAGTGTGTTTCCGAGATGGTGTTACAAACTTTAAGGGATGATGGCAAAGGGCACATATATCAATTTGAGATAAGGAACCATGGTCCGGAAATGAAAGTTATAAGCAAAAATAGTTGTGTGGAAATGGAATTGTAATTTGGCATCACGTGCCCTCCTTCCCTTAACCTTTGGAACAGTCGTGGAAAGATGATATGGGCCGGGTGTCTCCTACGTGGGTACTTGCCCCGATACAATCTGTGAGCTTGTCTACTGTTACCATTGGCTCATCCGTATTCGAAAATCAGGTCTGCTTATTCCACTCTCGTGTACTCCTCCATTTCACTAGGATCTGATCGACTGGACACTGCAACTTCTACACCTACACTGCTGTCTACAGACGTGCATATCAGGACGACCATGTCCGTTACACATTACGCTATCTGCATTGCTTTAGTGAAGTTTCCTGTCCCCACCCCTCAGACAGCGCACTGAATGGAATACTGTAAGTAGACAACGTAAACAACGTCAGATGGATACAGTATGTGTAAGATGTACAGATAAATACACGTAAATAAGGTGTGCAGAAGAATAAAATTATTTCATTTCCACACAACTATTTTTGCTTGTAACTTTCGACTCGGTCATTTCCGGACCAGGGTTCCTGATCTCAAATTGATACATGTGCCCTTCCCCATGATCCCTAAAAGTTTGTAACATCACCTCGGAAACATCCTGTAGAAATTAGTTTTTTTTCACACATGGTCTCTTGGAATAGCCTATATAATATATACTGTACATGCTTCAAAACAGTTTTTGAATTAATATATTTCTTTTTTGGAAAATGTGGCATATATTTAAAATCCATGTCCACGCACAAATTATGAGTACAGCGTTCTCATTTTACGAGGAAACTAGATTACAGCGGAACGCCGGCATACACTTTCCAATCGATTACTTAATACACAAGCAGTGCATATGAAGGGAAGGCGTATGTCACTGTTGATAGTGATTCGTCCGCCGGATGGGGACGTTAAGCCTGTCTGCCCCCTTGGTGCTATTCGATAGTAGGCTATGTGCCGGAACCAGGTTTTCCCTTCTCCTCTCCTCATCTCCATCATCATCCTCACCTATTCCCTACACTACACTTACATATAAGGTGGGTGCTCCATGTTCCTGATATGCCCCCCCCCCCTATTGTGAGTTAGTTAACCAAAAAATCCGCTAAATTGCAGCAGCATCCAGTAGAAGGACATCCTGGTATGTCACTTGATCGTTTTCCATCCAGTCAGGTTGAGCAATATGGCGTCAGTTGTTTGTTTTGCGGTTTTTATGTGACCTCTTCTTATTTTTCTCTGATAAATCTTCTTTGTTTTATGCATGTTTTTCAAAGACTTGTTTCATGAAAACCATCGTACTCCATTCAGTTTTTAATGTTCTGTTGATTGGTGTTGTCGTTGATGGCGTGTCTTTTACGAGTTGTTCATAATCGAACGATTTTCGTGAAAGCTTACCTGTTCCTGATATGGCCATATCAAATGCACCATGCCCATATCAAGTTCATTTCACTTTTATTTTTTCACCTGACAAATTTACATGCCTTATAGCTGGGATTACGAAAAAGTTTTGTATTTTAAGAAAAACAACTTAATTTTTGATGAAAAAACCTGTTTTGTCTACACTTCTGAATTATAAAAAAGATTATTAAGTGTCATATTTATTCACTTTACACCAAAATTATTTAATTTTAGCACAACTGCGGTATCAAACTGAAAACAATCACGATTTGTAGAACATGGAACAAGGGTGGCCAATCATGTGCACATGTTCCTGATGAGGAAAGGAAATTGTTTTAATAAAGTCTATTAGACTGAGAACGAGTAAGAAAAAAGTGGCTTATATTTTTTTCAAAATGGCGGCTAGAAAAATTCTCAAACCTTAGCATGGCCATATCAGGGACACCTACCTTACATTGAGCCTAATATACGACAAATCTCAACCCAGCATTTCCTCTTAATGTCCCCATATAATACCTTAACGTTGTCTATAAGCTGACACCTTTTACCCCGAACTCTTCTCCCGTTCACCATTCCTTAAATATCGCAATTAACAAATTAGGCCTACACCAAAATAAAATTAATCAGTCACTGCACTCACACACCTATTGGCACTTATGCCACAAATAGTCTCATATATATAAATATATTATTATTATTATTATTATTATTATTATTATTATTTATATACAATGGCTGGAGAGGGCGTCCTGCGCGTATAAGACCCTAAAACGGCCTCTGGTTCAAAGCCAGAAAAGTCAATAAACGACAACAACGACGACAAATCTCCAGAGATACATATCATGAACAGCGTGGCCCGCCGAAGTGGTGTGCAACTTGAAAAATGGGTCACAGTCCTGCCATCTATCCGCAATATGTGGAATCCGTATCACGTAAGTGGCACACACACACACACACACATACACACACACAAACAAACAAACACAGAGTTAGAGGTTTATTTGATGGTCCTAAAAAGTCAAACAAGATAAAACATATTAATTTCGTTTCAATATAGAGATATTTCCGCAATAAAAATTCTTTTTTGCAAAAAAAATATGGTAATTAATTCACAATACTGACTGACCTCTCCAGCGACAACAAAACGAAACTTCAACGTGCTCATAATTTGTGTGTACGTTTTGTAAGCAATGTTCGTAAATATGATCGTATTACCCCATCCCTGGAAGCAATAGGTTGGCTTAAACTAGATAAGAAAAGAAATTTACATTCACTTCTCCTTCTCTTCGAAATCTTGAACTCTTCTATTCCTTCGTACCTGTCGTCTCGCTTCACTTACCTTTCTTCCCACCATAATCTGAACACACGCTCTCGCCATGAAACAATACTAACAATACCATCCCATCGCACCTCCTCATACTCATCCTCTTTCACAATAGCCCTGCCAAGACTCTGGAATTCGCTACCTGCTAGCATCAGGGACTGTCGAAATAAAATTGAATTCAAACGCAAACTTACTAAGCACTTGGTCAGTAATTGATTTCTTGTAAATAGTTTCCTTAATCTATCACAAAATATTTCAATATCCAGTAATTTCATCACTATACAATTTTGTTATTCTAGGTTTAATTTGTAATTCAGCAAATATAAAATATTCTTTGTTTTTCTATGATAAATTATCTAGCTTTAATTAGTGAGGTAATCTTTTCGTACTTTGATTTTTATTGTAATTGTAAATTTAATACTAATTGTAATTTTACTTGTAATTGTAATTGTAAATTTAATACTAATTGTAATTTTATTGTTCATATTATAGTTGGAATCTCCTGGTAGAGGGGCAGAGAAGGCCTGACGGCATTATCTCTACCAGGTTAAATAAATAAATACTAAATAAGAAGCGAAATATTCTTATCGCAAACTTTTCAAAGTATCGCAAAAGCAAAATTCCGTTGTTTCTAAAAGACGTAAAACAGCTGAAATGAGACTTCGTTACATAATCCTTCCAGGTTACAAGCCCGACCTGAATGGCCGAATTCGGAATATCGACCTCACTGCCGCTGATGCATGTTCAGACGGCAATTTCTCCTCTTCGTGGGGCTTTTATGTAGAAAATTCTCCAACATACAAATACATCCCGTGGCATAACAGTTTGATGTGTAGCAGCGAATTTCGCATTCATTGAACAGACTGCTGCAATTTCCTGGGCACTAGAACGCGACATGTGGATTCCGGGGCTGAGGACTGGATATATATGACAAGGGGGAGAATTCTATGGCTCTATATTGTAGGAGTGCAGAAACTTGAACTGTATTCAAGTGCAATGTTGTCTAGTAGCTCCCAACTGTGTTTATATTAAGAGATAGACCGGAATTAAAAGTTGCTAATATATAATTTTCAGTTGCCTAGTAACAAGCGAGTGTGATATTAAAACGTCGATATTGCAGGCTGCTGCGACAGCAGTCAGTTCTTTTGTGTCTGTTAAAATAGGACGAGGCCTCTAACCTGGATCTCGTTTCTCTATTATTTATAAACCTCTACCGCTCAGTTTATTAGTTTATTTTACTACACTAGAAATGCTAGTCGAGAATCGAAAATAACAGTTACGACCCAAATGCTGGCCCCACGACCATCGAATTAGCTTTCCACGCTAGATCAACATCTTCAAATCGGCGAGTTCATGATTATTATTTAGTCAATTTCTTTGTTCATTCATTAATAATTTATCATTCATTCGTTCCGTCATTCACTCACTGACTGGTTTCGTTACTCATCATTACTAATAATAATAATAATAATAATAATAATAATAATCATCATCATCATCATCATGGTTTATTTAACTTGGCAGAGTTAAGGCCATAAGGCCTTCTCCAACACTCAACCATTCATTCATTTGCTTATCCACTCACTCCATTCTTCATTCATTAATCAGTTCCATTATTAATTCATTTCTTTAATATTCAATTAATACCGTTCATTCATTTATTCCGCTATTCATTTATTCATTCATTTATTACACTATTCATTTATTCATTCATTCATTCCGTTTTTCATCCATTTCATTTTTAATCTACTCAGTTTTTTATTCATCCACTCATACATTCCGTTCTTCATTAATTCAGTTTTCATTCCTTCATTCATTCGTTCCGTTATTCATAATTAATTAATCCGTTATTAACCATTTGTTCGTTCCGTTATTTACCATTCATTCATCCCGTTATTAATCATTTCATTCCTTTACCCATTTATATTTTTCGTTCAATCACTTATTTACATCATTCACTCATTCCGCTATTAATTAATTTTAATTAACTTGTTCTGATACTAATTCATCATTCATTCATTCAATATTTTACTCACTTACTCATTCCGGTTTTCATTAATTAATTAATTCATTCATTCATTCACTCATTCATTCATTCCGTTCTTCATTTATTCACTCAATCCGTTTTTAATTCATTCATTCATTCATTCCGTTTTTCATTCATTCATTCAATTTTTAATTTATTCACTCATTCCGTTTTTCATTCATTCATTCCGTTCTTAATTAATTCACTTATTCCGTTTTTCATTCGATTCCGTTCTTCATTTATTCACTCATTCACTCATTCCGTTAATTTATTCACTAGTTCCGTTCTTCATTTATTCACTCATTCCGTTCTTCATTCATTCATTCACTCATTTCGTTCTTCATTAATTCATTCACTCATTCCGTTCTTCATTAATTCATTCACTCATTCCGTTCTTCATTTATTCACTCAATCCGTTTTTAATTCATTCATTCCGATCTTAATTTATTCACTCATTCCGTTTTCATTCATTCATTCCATTCTTCATTTGTTCACGCATTCCGTTTTCATTCATTCATTCCGTTCTTCATTTATTCACTCATTCCGTTGTCATTCATTCATTCCGTTCTTAATTTATTCACTCAATCCGTTTTTAATTCATTCATTCCGTTCTTAATTTATTCACTCATTCCGTTTTCATTCACTCATTCCGTTTTCATTCACTCATTCCGTGCTTCATTTATTCACTCAATCCGTTTTTAATTCATTAATTCCGTTCTTAATTTATTAACTCATTCCGTTTTCATTCATTCATTCCGTTCTTAATTTATTCACTCATCCCTTTTTCATTCATTCATTCCGATCTTAATTTATTCACTCATTCCGTTTTCATTCATTCATTCCATTCTTCATTTGTTCACGCATTCCGTTTTCATTCATTCATTCCGTTCTTCATTTATTCACTCATTCCGTTGTCATTCATTCATTCCGTTCTTAATTTATTCCCTCAATCCGTTTTTAATTCATTCATTCCGTTCTTAATTTATTCACTCATTCCGTTTTCATTCACTCATTCCGTTTTCATTCACTCATTCCGTTCTTCATTTATTCACTCATTCCGTTTTTCATTTATTTATTCATTCATTCATTCATCCATTCACTCATTCTTTCATTCATTCATTCACTCATTCCGTTCATTTATTCACTAGTTCTGTTCTTCATTTATTCACTCTTTCAGTTTTTCATTCATTTATTCACTAGTTCTGTTCTTCATTTATTCACTCTTTCAGTTTTTCATTCATTTATTCACTCGTTCCCTTATTCATGATTAATTCGTTCTGTCATTCGTCACTCATTCATTCCGTCATTCATTATTCATTTGCTCTGTTACTTATCAGTCTTTCGTTCTGTTGTTCATTAACTCATTACGTTATTTGTTAATTCATTCTTTAATTATAATTATGTTAATTAATTCTTTTATTAATAAATTCATTTCTTTAATCAATCATCCGTCGAATGCATTCTTTCATACATTCTCTCCGCAATCATATTGTATTTTTAATTTAACCTCTGCTTTGTATTCTGGATCCTAGTGGTCAGCCATAGATTTCGGCCAGATGTCCCAAATTGTGGAACTTGTGTGTAACTCATTAATTCGACGATTCATTCATCCATTCCCTCATTTATCCAACTATTCATCCATTGTACTAGGAAACTGCCCCTATGAGCAAGCTTCATCTGAAGGGAGGGGGGGACAGTATCAACGCGAATAACTTGCTGTAGTTGTTTTGCTGTGGTTAGGTGTTCTCCGCGATATCCGAATCGATTTCTGCGGCGCTGAACCTTGTCTTCTGTATAAAGCATCGCACATCTGCTACTAACATCAAGCTTTACGACCAAATACAGTGTTTGATTTATACGAATGTACTGTGCATTGCAAACAGGAGAACTCTTCTGTAGCTGGTACCAGCAGATCCCCCGGGGCCGCGGCTCCAGTCACGAGCTGCGATACATAACACATGCACGACACAACAATCACGTCGACTCAAGGACTCCACGAATCACGTCGGAAAGAATCATATAAAAAAGTACACGCCTCTACAGATTCATTTTACCTTGTATAAGGTATTCTAAAAAATCAGCAGTAAAGAAACTTGAGAGTCAGAGGAGTGAAATTTTCAGTAATTAGAAACCATAATATTCCTTTTTTTATTTGGTTATTTAACGACACTGTACCATCTACTCTATTGTACGAAATAGAAATATAAAAATTGGAGATTTATCCTTCGAAGAGCTGGAAAAATTCAAATATCTTGGAGTAACAGTAACAAATATAAATGACACTCGGGAGGAAATTAAACGCAGAATAAATATGGGAAATGCCTGCTATTATTCGGTTGAGAAGCTTTTGTCATCTAGTCTGCTGTCAAAAAATCTGAAAGTTAGAATTTATTAAACAGTTATATTACCGATTGTTCTGTATGGTTGTGAAGCTTGGACTCTCACTTTGAGAGAGGAACAGAGATTAAGGGTGTTTGAGAATAAGGTTCTTAGGAAAATATTTGGGGCTAAGAGGGATGAACTTACAGGAGAATGGAGAAAGTTACACAACGCAGAGCTGCACGCATTGTATTCTTCACCTGACATAATTAGGAACATTAAATCCAGACGTTTGAGATGGGCAGGGCATGTAGCACGTATGGGCGAATCCAGAAATACATATAGAGTGTTAGTTGGGAGGCCGGAAGGAAAAAGACCTTTGGGGAGGGCGAGACGTAGATGGGAAGATAATATTAAAATGGATTTGAGGGAGGTGGGATATGATGGTAGAGACTGGATTAATCTTGCTCAGGATAGGGATCAATGGCGGGCTTATGTGAGGGCGGCAATGAACCTCCGGGTTCCTTAAAAGCCAATAAGTAAGTAAGTACCAACTACTAGGTTATTTAGCGTCGATGGTGTTTTTTTTCATTTCATTTATTATATTCCATAGATCTTACATGAGCAAGTCCACACCTGTGGAATAACGGTTAGCGCGTCTGGCTGCGAAACCAGGTGGCCCGGGTTCGAATCCCGGTCGGGGCAAGTTACCTGGTTGAGGTTTTTTCCGGGGTTTTCCCTCAACCCAATACGAGCAAATGCTGGGTAACTTTCGGGCTGGACCCCGGACTCATTTCACCGGCATTATCACCTACATATCATTCAGACGCTAAATAACCTAGATGTTGATACAGCGTCGTAAAATAACCCAATAAAATAAAAATAAAAAAATACATGAGCAATGAAGCTTTAAGATGTGGAACAAGTAAAAAATTTTACAGTATTACAATTACAATTTTTACAAATTTTTGCAAGTTTTACAATATTTTACAATTTTTACAATATTTTACAATTTTGTAATTTTCTACAATTTTTTACAATATTTTGGGGAGCTGTAGTGAGATGATGTGAGGCCCGAGGATTCGCCAAAAGATTACCCGGCATTTGCCTTACGGTTGGGGAAAACCTCGGTAAAAACCCAACCAGGTAATTAGACCAAAGGGGGTGAAATGAAGTGATGCCGAGGACTCGCCATAGACCATCCGGCTTCAGTCCAACGGGTGGGGAAGACCTCGGAAGAAACCACTGGTGATAGCGAGATAGTATTTGGCGAGATGAGGCCGAGGATTGGCATAGATTATCTGACATTCGCTTTAAGGTTAGAGAAAACCTCGGAAAAAACCTAACCTCATAATACACAGTAATTAAAGTGTCACCATTTACGATATTTTTTAATATTCTCAGTACCGGTATAAGTAAAATTTTACTAATTTTTAGCAATGTATTTAACATGAGCATTCCAGCAAAGATTAGATTCAATCTGAATGCCAAGCAATCAAGTTGAATTTGTAGCTAAGGTTTCATTGCGATTTAAATTAATTTTCATGTCTACAATTTTATAAATATTAAGATAAAGAGAATTTGCACTGCACCAATCATGAATAAGTAAATGAAAATCATTAACAGAAACATTATCATTGACCTTACAACTATTTTTAGTGCAAGATCATTTGAGGACCGTTTTGCAAAACTTGCTAACTGAAAATTTGCAAAATTGAGATTTGGTGGATTCGTTAACATAAAGCACGCCTCTACACGATGTTAATGTTATCTTAGTAAATTGAATTATTTCTCTTCATTATAGTGTGTCAAAATGTGATGGTTGCACTTATAATCTACTTGTCTCCATTCAGTTTTTTGTCTCTCCTGTAAAATTTAGTTTTTTTCAGTTAGCAATTTTTGCAAAAACGGTCCTCATTTGTAAAAAGTAAGACATATTATGTTCATTTTAACATTAGGAGGTAAATCGTTGATGATCGTCACGAAACTATTAAAGGTTCTATACCAATTTTTAGACATCATTTGCATAGCCAGATATAAATATTTTACTTCAAGTGGTTCTTTAAAATTTTGTTATAGATTTCTGCATGATGCTTTATTGTTTTGTAACTGTTAATTTATTCTTGCTCATCATTACGTCATTTTATTAATTTTCATTTTTTATAACTTTTGTTTATTATTCCTTGTCTTTATGGCAACTTCTCATTGCAGAATAAGAATAAAATAAATAATAATAAAAAAGTGGGAATGAATCTTCTGGGGCTGTAAATGATTACCAGATGTTTTATTATTACTTAACTTACTTATGGCTTTTAAGGAACCTGGAGGTTCATTGCCGCCGTCACATAAGCTGGCCATAGGACCTATCCTGAGCAAGATTAATCCAGTCTCTATCATCATACCCCAAATCCCAGGAGTCCATTTTAATATTATCATTATTATTGCTGGATTTTCATTATTATTATTATTATTATTATTATTATTATTATTATTATTATTATTATTATTATTTATTTAATGCAGAGGTAATTGACAATTATGTCATTAACCTTACAATGACCAAAAGTAAAAGAAACAGGGAATATACAAAGACACTATTATTATTATTATTATTATTATTATTATTACTATTACTATGACTATTATTATTATTATTATTATTATTATTATTATTATTATTATTACTGCATTATCACCTTTGCTTTTTAACTTTGGTCTAGAATATGCCATTAGGAAAGTCCAGGATAACACAGAGGGTTTGAAATTGAACGGGTTACATCGGCTGCTTGTCTATTCGGATGACGTGAATATGTTAGGAGGAAATCCACAAGCTATTAGAGAAAACACTGTAATTTTACTTGAATCAAATACAGAGATAGGTTTAGAAATATATCCCGAAAAGACAAAGTATATGATTATGTTTCGTGACCAGAACGCAGTGCGAAATAGAAATATAAAAATTTGAAATTTGTACTTTGAAGAGGTGAAAAAATTCAAATATCTAGTAGCAACAGTAACAAATATAAATGACACTCGGGGAAAATTAAACGCAGAAAAAATATGGACAAGAAGACGTCAGAGACCCAACATTGAGTGCACACGTCTTGTCAACCCACTTGAGGTATGTGGATAAAAAGGGAATAATTGAATCGGGGTCTGGTAGAGTTCCCGGGTAGCTCAGTCGGTAGAGCGTTGGCGCGCTCAGCCAAAGGTCTCGGGTTTGATACTCGGTCCTGGAACAATATTTCCCTTGACATTATTCGAGTCAGCTTTAGAGGAAGCTATACCTGACAGCCGGGTTTGTATACATACTGAGAATGTTAACTCTATTTAAAATCCATTTCCCTCGGTTTGAATGCACTAACCTCGGATCTGAGGGTAGCTACTAGACCATCAAAGATGACGAAAGAACTATATGTCTATATTGTCTCTGAAGTCATCCTCCGCATCTTGGACACCCCTAATTATAATTATACACAGAGGCACATATTGTTTCAGACGTTGTGTTTAGAAACGCCCGGTGGCACAGAAGATCGCTTTTCGATTTGTGCGGATTTCCCTTTTTTGGAGGACGTTGTGTTACGTCACTAGTGAACTGAGATCATTTCAAGAGGCATGGCTGTGCTTTCACTTTCTCTCCTCAGCATTTTCTCCGGTTTTATGCATCACGTCTCTTACATGCTGCGCGGCGGTGTTTTCAGCGCAAGACAGGTTTGGCGCTAACAAGTCAGACACCCGCCTTCTGCGTACTACCCTACAAATTCCTAATGAAAAATAGTTGTCTATACCCTGTCTTCAATTTTCGCTTCTTCATTCAACGAAATATAAAGACAAAGTATTGCCAAGCTGCGAAAAATAGATTCCGAATTTTTCGCAGAAGACATATTTTTTTTTAGTTATTCAACGACGCTGTATCAACTAAAGTGGTTTTTAGTATGCCATCTGCTTCTGTGTGTAGCGATTTATCTTAAACTATTTAATGGATTCTGTTCAAATATTAAGTATTTACGAGCCAATTTATCCGTACCATGATTTATACGAAATATAATCTTTCAGAATAAAAATTCTAGATCTTTATTTGAAAGAAAAAGCAACAATTCTAAAATGTAACTTCATTAGCCTTATTAAACATTTTCCACTAGTTTCTTCTAGTCAATTCTTTTTCTCTACGACTGTGCGTAAAGTTGCATTTTAACTATATACTGTGTTAAAATTTTATCATAAAAATCGTAATAAGTTTATATTACAGGCACATAATCATGACAAGAGGAAATAATAATTCAACATTAGTAAAACCTAAATGTTGCACATCTGTTGGTCTAAAGCATAGCATTAATTTTGGCCCTCGGTTGTATAATTCTTTAGCTAAATTACACCCACAACTTCTAACATGTAGGCTAAACCACTAGCATATAACAAGAAAATTAAAAACATGTTAATGTCTTCAAATTCATTAAATAAATTTATAGTCTATGTGTATGAATTAATCAGCCTATATTATATTTGCATTCTATAATTTTCGAATCTATATATTTTTCCATAAATTGTTCTACTTTATTCACGTATGATATTCTTCTCTACGCCAATATTATGTTATATATTTCAGTGTAGCTGTCATTTTATTTTAGTTCCTATTTTATTTTATTTTCTATATCCCTCTTATATTAATATATTATCTTATATAATTTCATTGTAGCTGTAATTTTAATTTTAGTTCCTATTTCATTTTACTTTCTGTATTCCTCTTATATTAATATATTATGTTCTATAATTTCACTGTAGCTTTAATTTAAATTTTAGTTCCTATTTTATTTTCTATATTCCTCTTATATTAATAATATATTATGTTATATAATTTCATTGTAGCTGTAATTTTAATTTTACTTCCTATTTTATTTCATTTTCTGTATTCCTCTTAGATTAATAATATATTATATTATATAATTTCACTGTAGCTGTAATTTAAATTTTAGTTCCTATTATATTTTATTTTCTATATTCCTCTTATATTAATAATATATTATCTTATATAATTTCACTGTAGCTATAATTTTAATTTTAGTTCCTATTTTATTTTATTTTGTATATTCCTCTTATATTAATAATATATTATGTTATATAATTTCATTGTAGCTGTAATTTTAATTTTACTTCCTATTTTATTTCATTTTCTATATTCCTTTTAGATTAATAATATATTATATTATATAATTTCACTGCAGCTGTAATTTTAATTTTAGTTTCTATTTTATTTTATTTTCTATATTCCTCTCATATTAATAATATATTATATTATATAATTTCACTGTAGCTATGATTTTAATTTTAGTTCCTATTTTATTTTATTTTGTATATTCCTTACTTACTTACAAATGGCTTTTAAGGAACCCGAAGGTTCATTGCCGCCCTCACATAAGCCCGCCAGCGGTCCCTATCATATATTGTATATTCCTCTTATATTAATATATTATATTATATTATATGATTTCACTGTAGCTTTAATTTAAATTTTAGTTTCTATTTTATTTTATTTTATATATTCCTCTTATATTAATAATATATTATATTATATAATTTCACTGTAGCTGTAATTTTAATTTTAGTTCCTATTTTATTTTATTTTCTATATTCCTCTTATATTAATATATCATATTATATAATTTCACTATAGCTGTAATTTTAATTTTAATTCCTCACTTACCTACTTACTTACTTACTTACTTACTGGCATTTAAGGAACCCGGAGGTTCATTGCCGCCCTCACATATTAATATATTATATTATATAATTTCACTGTAGCTGTAATTTCAATTTTCGTTCCTATTTAATTTTATTTTCTATATTCCTCTTATATTAATATATTATATTATATAATTTCACTGTAGCTGTAATTTCAATTTTAGTTCCTATTTTATTTTATTTTCTATATTACTCTTATATTAATATATTATATAATTTCACTGTAGCTGTAATTTTAATTTTAGTTCCTATTTTATTTTATTTTCTATATTCCTCTTATATTAATATATTATATAATTTCATTGTAGCTGTAATTTTAATTTTAGTTCCTATTTTATTTTATTTTCTATATTCCTCTTATATTAATATATTATATAATTTCATTGTAGCTGTAATTTTAATTTTAGTTCCTTTTTTATTTTATTTTCTATATTCCTCTTATATTAATATATTATATTATATAATTTCACTGTAGCTGTAATTTTAATTTCAGTTCCTATTTTATTTTAATTTCTATATTCCATTAATATATTATATTATATAATTTCACTGTAGCTGTAATTTTAATTTTAGTTCCTATTTTATTTTATTTTCTATATTCCTCTTATATTAATATATTATATTATATAACTTCACTGTAGCTGTAATTATAATTTCAGTTCCTATTTTATTTTATTTTGTATATTCCTCTTATATTAATTTATTATATTATATAATTTCACTGTAGCTGTAATTTTAATTTTTGTTCCTATTTTATTTTATTTTCTATATTCCTCTTATATTAATATATTATATTATATAATTTCACTGTAGCTGTAATTTTAATTTCAGTTCCTATTTTATTTTAATTTCTATATTCCATTAACATATTATATTATATAATTTCACTGTAGCTGTAATTTTAATTTTAGTTCCTATTTTATTTTATTTTCTATATTCCTCTTAGATTAATATTATATTATATTAAATAATTTCATTGTAGCTGTAATTTTAATTTTAGTTCCTATTTTATTTTATTTTCTATATTCCTCTTATATTAATAATATATCTGAACTGCGACCGAACACGAGCGCTGCTGATTCAGTCCTCAAATTTTGCTAATATTATTGTATCCTATTTTTATATTGATTGTATTATTTTATTTATACTTCTGTTGTTGTAATTATATTCTGTAGTCTGATGTATTATTCTGTATTATATATTCTGTTCTGTATTATTATATAAATTTACATATAAATTATGATAAATAAAAAAACTACTGTCATCAGTGCGTAAGTGATCCTTTAAAACACCAGTGCACAAAAAGTAAGTCATGAGATCACTTTACACACTATTATTCATTTTACGCATTGCCGAAGAAAATGTAGTATTCATGTAGATCTACAAATTTCATTCAGTAAGAAATCAATGCATTGCCTCGATCTTTTATTATATATTTTTCAACAGCATAATGTAGTAATGAAATCAAATGTCTTATGCTTTATATACCTTCATAAAAGAAAAGTTCAGCTTTTATTTGGCTGCATGTTAAACGATTTCAAGGAACCATTGCAAAAGAGATGAATTATTAAGAAACGTGTACATATATGAAAAAGTAAGTGTGGGCTATTCCATATGAAATCGATCAGTAAAAAACCTCGCATTTTTTATACTCTAATTTTTTCCCTATTTATACAAGGTGCTGAGGGGAGTGCATTTTCAAAAATATATTATCGAAAGTCAAACGGTTTTCCTATTATTGAGCGACAACTTTAGCGTATTTTATAAAAACAAGCTTCTTTCAGCGCTCAGAACTCTGGAAGCATTTACTGCAGAACATTGAACGAGAGCTCATTTTGAAGCTGACATTTGATAGGTTATGTTAAGAAGTAATCCTTATTTTTGTTGTACACAGAGAGACAGATAATCTGATTTTACTAACTTTTACGCTTTTTGCCAATTTTTTAAAATGTAAAAAAATATTGAGAAAAAAACCTTGCATTATTAAGAGGGATTCGGCATTGTTTGCTTAGTGCTATGGCAATAAGTTTCGAGGGTATTAAATAGATTATTTTCACACGCCTGGACTTGAACGGCGCAGTACCGCACGCACTGGCAGAGAGCTGAAGATAAGCCAGCGTTTGCGTCATTTTACTCCTGTGTTTATGAAAACCTGTGATAAAGCTAGCATAGCCATGACTGCCAGACGACACGTCACGTGTTTATGTCTCCTCCTTGCTTACCTCGACTAGCTCCCGCCTCACAGTCAGCTGGTTAGTTCACGCGCGTACTATTTATTTTCTTTATTTGATATTTTCAATACTTTATTATCAACGTGCCATCAGTAAAAATATGTGTTTATTTGTACTTTCAATGCGGAATCTAACTATATATTTTTAAAATATTTTTTTCTTGGCAAAGGCGTCTTAATGAGGAAAAATCTAAATTTCTCCATTTCCATAAAAAGTAAGAAAATCTTTTTATATGTCAATATAAACTTTAATTTCTCAGCATCAAAATAAACCATGATTTTGATCATTGGGTGAAAGGGTTTCGGAGCTACAACAGTTTAAAATTGCAAATTTTATGAAAATACGATGAATTTAAATATTTTTAATTTAAACACTATGAAGTTCTGATGCCTCAAACTTTGCACAAAGCATTGTATCACAGTTGTCAACGGACAGAAAAAGTTTTATTGTATTTAGAAACTGTAAGGTCAATTTTCTCTATATTTCGGTCGATTTGAGATGGAATAGCTCGACGTAACGTTATTATTTCTTAGAGACAGAGAGAGAAACTGGATTTTGAATATGATCACATTTAATTTTAGCTCTTTCGTAGCTGAAATAGCACATTCACTTTTTTTTAACAAGTTTCAAGTCTGAGAAAAGAGTTACATTTTAAACAGATTTATAATAATTTACTTTTTGGACATTTGTTACTGAGGTATACAGTCTTGAATTACAGGCAGTTTCTCTGGGTGAGGGTATATTTATTTCTTATATACAATGTACTTCATGAGCTGTAACTTGTAACTGAAACATTTTTCGCTTCGATGAATATTTGGGGAGACAGGATTTAATAATTGCTCAAGCATAACAAAGTGCGTACATGGAGTGCGGCTTTGCTGACGTAATGTGCAGAATATGAAATGCGCAATTCATTATTAACAACTTTTACTCACTACTCTTTTCGCTCGCATGGATATTAAACCAAACATAATGTAAAAACCTGAATTACTTGGAAAAGTGTATCTACAATTATTTTTTAATACATTCACAGGACATCATGTGTAGGTAATTTTATGATTAATTATCCATTATCAGTAATGTTACATTACTCGTTATCAATATGTCAATTATCTACTCATATTTACAATCACACAAGGTATTGAAGAACTCTATGGAAAGGAATAAAGATGCTTTCAAGATATTTCGCAAATCAAATTAATTTTCCAGCGTAAGAGTATCACAAACACCGCTACCATCACCATAAACATAATTGCAATCTCCACTACCACGATTATCGCCATTATAAAAAAATGGTTACTAGTAACTCATGTTGAAATAATTCTGTACCTACTCTATAAAAGAGTACCTTACGTAGGTACTGTAAATTCAATCTTCACTTCTGCCCGACCCGCACAGATAAAATTACTCAGACATACTATCTACTGTCCGTCCAAGTGGTTATGTCGCAGGATCGTAGAAAGGGGGGAAATCAAGTGACAGTTAATTACTTAAAGAGACCCTTTTATTTAAGTTATTTTAAACAGTTGTATAATATTATGTAGACTTCCAATTCCTAACAGAAATTAATGTTTTCAGAAAAGAGCTAACACAGCCCAGCCACTAGTCTTTACAGAGGGGCGAGCAGAAGTAGGTGGGGGAAATCGGGATGCGACGTAGGCAAACGGACGACAGTACCTGTGCGTAAGTATGATTCAATATTGAAAGCTCTTTCGTCACTTGGAAACGCGAACATATTTCTGGAACGTACTATATTCACTAACTCACTACTGTTTACTATATGCGGCCTTGGTTCTGCGTGGAGGACAATTGGAACTTCATTAGTAGAAGGTGTGGGAGTGAAGTACATTAAAAAACTCGGGTACAATAAAAATTGAAGTAAAAATAAAATGATGTCTCTGTACATGATAACACCAATTATTTTTGAAAGACATGTTGGTTCAGAAAAGTGTGAATACAATTAATAATTATATATAATAAATTTTCAGTAAAATACACTTTTCAATTTGTGAGGTCAGATAATCTGTTACATCACAATATTTAATACGAAGTCACTAATATTTTCGACTTTAAAAAGTCATCTTCAGGTGGACGAGATGCAAACAATATTTAATGCTTGCATCTCATGCACCTGAAGATGACTTTTTAAAGTCGAAAATATTAGTGACTTCGTATTAAATATTGTGATGTAACAGATTATCTGACCTCACAAATTGAAAAGTGTATTTGACTGAAAATTTATTATATATAATTATTAACCAATTATTTTTGTTAAAGCGAAAATTACCAGAACAATTTTGGTTACAGACTTATTATTAGTATAGATTATGAAGATCGCTGACACCAAAAACATGCGATTTCAGAGTTACGTCAAATGAAGCTCTAGGAGTGACACGTTTCGTAATGAAGATAAGAAGCGATACGAAGGTTAGCGAGATAACACAGTCTGTAGGGAATTACAGAGATGGGTTATTCACACAGAGGATGGATAATAATAGATTCCCAATGCCGGCACATAAATACAAGTGCAATGGTCCGGTTATAGGAAAAGACGGGCAGAGTGGAACCAGACCATGTTTATAATGAATAAAGAACTTAATTATTGCGATTCTACGAAAAATCGACTTAGTGATTTTCGCCGAAATATACATTTTCAGCACTCCGACACCGAAACAGTGGCTCTTGGGCATGTAATCCCTAGCTATATCTCATGAAGGATTTGGATGGATTGTGTTCATATTCAGCAGATATCTATGAGTAAATTTGTAAGAGAATTATGTACATGAAATATAATAATAATAATAATAATAATAATAATAATAATAATAATACTTACTAACTTACTGGCTTTTAAAAAACCCGGAGGTTCACTGCCGCCCTCACATAAGCCCGCCATTGGTCCCTATCCTGAGCAAGATTAATCCAGTCTCTATCATCATATCCCACCTCCCTCAAATCCATTTTAATATTATCTTCCCTTCTACATCTCGGCCTCCCTAAAGGTCTTTTTCCCTCCGGCCTCTCAACTAACATTCTATATGCATTTCTGGATTCGCCCATACGTGCTACATGCCCTGCCCATCTCAAACATCTGAATTTAATGTTCCTAATTATGTCAGATGAAGAATACAATGCGTGCAGTTCTGTGTTGTGTAACTTTCTCCATTCTCCTGTAACTTCATCCCGCTTAGCCCCAAATATTTTCCTAAGCACCTTATTCTCAAACATCCTTAACCTATGTTCTTCTCTGAAAGTGAGAGTCCAAGTTTCATAACCATAAAGAACAATCGGTAATATAACTGTTTTATAAATTCTAACTTTCAGATTTTTTGACAGCAGACTGGATGATAAAAGCTTCTCAACCGAATAATAACAGACATTTCCCATATTTATTCTGTGTTTAATTTCCTCCGGAGTATCATTTATATTTGAAGAGTCCACTGCAAGAATGATGGATGTCACTTTCTTGTCGAAAATGAACCAGGACTGTCAATGCATAGCTTAAGACATATAGAATGTACATAGAGAGTTATATGGCATTAACACTGATAGTCATTGTCCAGTAATGATCGGAAAATCACAGTTAAGCTTTGAGCGCTAAGCATTTCAAACTTTCAATTGCTTCTCCTGCAAAATGTATTCCAAATGACATCCATCATTCTTGCAGTGGACTCTTCATTTGTTAGTGTTGCTCCCAAGTGTTTGAATTTTTCCACCTCTTCAAAGGATAAATCTCCAATTTTTATATCTACATTTCGTACAATATTCTTGTCACGAGACATAATCATATACTTTGTCTTTTCGGGATTTGCTTCCACACCTATCTCTTTACTTGCTTCAAGTAAAATTCCCGTATAATAATAATAATAATAATAATAATAATAATAATAATAATAATAATAATTTTATTAGCAAATTTAAGGGTCTTCATCTGCAATAGAAAACATATTAACGACGATAGACTTCAAGCCAAAGTAACGATTTTATTCGAGAATTTTAATTTTACGTACTACAATTTGGTGGATGAGTTGATTAATGAAATTTCGACGAAAAAACGTTTCGCTAGGAGAAATAATATAATCGTCTTTATTAAACACCAAAATGTAAAACTTTCAACGATATTTTATTTGTTCTGAAGACTTCACTCGGGACCTCGCAGAGTGAGGGTGATTGTGGAGTATTAATGGAATTATGATACTGGTGAGAGAAAACGAGAGAACCAAGAATAAAACCCTTCGCACCCGCTTTGTCCGCCACAAATTCCTTCATCACCCAGACAGGGATCGAACACGGGCCGCCGCGGTGGCAGGCAGAGAGGCTGAGCACTAGGCAACGGGCGAGATTTCGCTTGGAGAAATGAATTGTAGACATAAGATGATCCAGAAGGAACAGTACATATTTTATGGGATGGTATCTACAGTTCTGAGTAAAGTAGTTCATATTATAAACATATGTACAATTTTCGTGTTTCATTCCAAATTTTTAGAAAGGTGTCAGTTAAGGCTAGATGCAGCAAAGAACATTTCCAGCGAGTGCTTTTAAAGGAGTGAATACTGTTTATGTATTAATAAACATCCAAACTTTCCTGCTTTAATACCTAGAGTTACGTAGCAATGTTTCGCAGACGGCATGATGGGTTTTATCGGTAAGCGACCTGCTTGCAAATTATTCACAGCTTTAACGATTTCTTCCGAAGCTTAAATTTGTTGCACCATATTTGTAACGCCCTGTATATATTTCAAGGGCCATATTTCGCAGGAAGGAAGCGACAAAATTTTACACAGTATTAATATTGCACTGTACTGTTTAAATTTCTTGTTCTGAAGCTATAATTTTTTCTTCAGTTATTTTATTTTATGTGTAGGCCTATACAGGGTGTAAACGATATAAACTGCCAAAATTACAGGCCTATAGACAGTACATATCGGTCTACTGACAAAATATACAGTGAAATTTAATTATTTCTAACAATTTCATTTTTAACTAGCTGTACCCGTGCACTCCGCTGCACTTATTAGAAATAAATATAAAGTAATTACATAATTAAAATAGAACATTGGGTCCAGGGGACATTCATGTTTGATAGAAGAATAAATCGTTTAATATGCTACTTAATTTAAATTGTATTTAAATAATTAAAATGCTATCATTTTGGTCCAGAGACCACTCATTTGGTGCAAATATAATTCTTTTAACATTTTTCTAAATTAGTCATGAATCCATCCTTTAATAAATCACTCCAAATTAATAGAGTTGATTGTGTACGAAGATCATTTAACTGTGCATCTTTTTTTTTTGTTAAGTTTATTTTATTCACGCCTTAACAACTGTGGTCATGTCGCGTGTTTAGAATGTGTGGGTATATCAGCAGGCCGTTTTTACTCTTGTTGAGTTCCTGTTTCTATTGTGTGTTGTAGATGGCTTGTGTTCATGTAACTGATTATAGACTTTGATTAATGTTTTTGGTATTGGTAATTGAGGCGGTGATGAATAATGGTATGTATCTTTCCAATCCGGCATTTGCCTTTATGACTAAGGGAAATCATGAAAACCTCACTCAGCTTGGTCGGCCACGGGGTTTGAACTCGGGACCCCTGTGCGTGTCTCAAATGCCTGAGCCAACTCGCTCGGTTGTATATAATTATTTATGCAACTAAAAAAATGAGGTACCCCACATAAATATTATTTTAAGAAACACAGGAAACGAATATGGGTAAATTATGAGCGCAGGAACGCCGTTTCATGACATCTTTTAAAATAACTCAGCTCCAGTGATCTCTATGGTAAAATGAGTGTATAAAATTAGAGTATTTTATGTGGACCAAATAAAGTTGCAATAATCAAGTTATACAATATTTCGACAGAATATCAAGTTTTCTGTACGTACAGATTTCTTTTCATCTTACCTCAGTCCTCATTTGCAGCATTACATCCATCTAGAGAAACTACAAATTTCAAACAGTGAAGGTTAATTAGCTTCTGAGATTACTTCATACAAACACACAAAATATTCTCTGTATATTAATATTGATAAACGTCAAGGCCGCCTTAAATAGACGGAGTCATTTGTTTTGATTTCATTGTAGCCATCGTCGTCGTTCCTCCAATAACTCCTATGTCACATATCGATTTTCAGATTTTTGCTCTATTAAATAACTTAAATGGTGATGCAGCAAATAATACAATCTACTATATATAATTTAATTATATTTATTTCTTTCGAAAATGTAAGAATTCACGATCTCCTATGCACTACTGCCATAGAATTAATAAATCTGTTTTTCTTCCTACTAAAAAATTTAATATTTGCACATAGAAGTTACGGAACAACGACACTATAATCTGAGGCGGCGGTGGAAATGTGTTGTATTGTTATTTTAAAACTCTTGTATATCCTTAAATATCAGTCCTATCAAACTTTTTCCTGGGATAAAACTTATCGGAAATCATTTTTAAAGAAACTTTTGTTATGTAACATTTTTCACAAAAATCAATAATAAGCGAGATATTTCGGTTTATTTACTTCAGGCCCCCTTATAACCCCCCTTTTAAATAAAGTATTTTGAATTCTATATAGCCTAAAATCTAAGTTACAACGAACTTAATGTATATTCCAATTTTCATCCAAATCCGTTCAGCCGTTATCGTGTGAAAAGGTAACAAACATGCAGACAGACAGACAGACTTAAATATCAGTCCTATCAAAATTTTGCCTGGAATAAAACTTATCGGAATAATTTTTAAAGAAACTTTTGTTATGTAACATTTTTCACAAAAATCAATAATAAGCGAGATATTTCGGTTTATTTAATTCAGGCCCCTTATAACCCCCCTTTTAAATAAAGTATTTTGAATGGCATATAGCCTAAAATCTAAGTTACAAGAACTTAATTTATGTTCCAATTTTCATCGAAATCCGTTCAGCCATTATCGCGTGAAAAGGTAACAAACATCCAGACAGACAGACAGACAGACAGAGAGACAGTCAGACATACAAACAAAAGTTTCAAAAAAGCGATTTTCGGTTTCAGGATGATTAATTATACAGGGACATCATTTTATTTTTACTAACATTTTTAATATTAACCTGTCTATACCTTTAGAGAACCGGAAACACCGCTTGCTCCCCCCTCCAAGACTGGAGTTCGATGATACTGGCGTAAAGCACAAATCACTCTACTAGGTATAGGATGGAAGAAAAGTAGTTCATCCATTTACGTAAACTAGGAAATATCGCGATTTTGAGTTTGATAATTTTCATTAGGTTTTTCTTTAATCAAAGTACAGTACTGTATTAAGAATAAGTGATTTTACTCACGAAGTGAGTTATCCATTCGGGCATATTCATTATGCAGTGTATATTATACTGTCTACAGCACATTAGCGTACAATATAGAGAAAGAAGTTAAATTGAAAAATAATCATAATATGAATATTTAAACACAATTTTGAAAATGGTGGCCGTTCATTTCGATACAGGCTTCAGTTCTTTTGTGCATATTATCGCACTATATACTATTGCATCTAATTCCAATTGCCAGTTTCGCCCTTCGTACTAGTAACTCATGTTGAAATAATTCTGTACCTACTCTACGTACTGTGAATTCAATCTTCACTTCTGCCCGACCCGAAAATATAAAATTACTCATACATGCTATCTACTGTCAGTCCAAGTGGTTATGCCGCAGGTTTGTAGAAAGGGAGGAAATCACGTGACAGTTAATTACTTAACGAGGCCCTTTTATTTAAGTTAAATTAAACAGCTGTATAATATTACGTAAACGTCCAATTCCTAAGAGAAATTAATGTTTTCAGAAAAGAGCTAAGACAGCCCAGCTTTTACAGAGGGGCGAGCAGAAGCAGGTGGGGGAAATCGGGATGCGACGTAGGCAAACGGACAGTACCTGTGCGAAAATATGACTCAATATTGAAAGTTCTTTCGTCACTGGAAAACGCGAACATATTTCTGGAACGTACTATACTCAGTAACTCAGTACTGCTTACTATCTGCGGTCTTGGCTCTGTGTGGAGTTGGAACTTCCTTAGTAGAAGGGGTGGGAGTGAAGTACATTAAAAAACTCAGGTACAATAAAAATTGAAGTAAAAATAAAATGATGTCCCTGTACATGGTAACACCAATTATTTTTGGAAAATCAAAAATTACCAGAAAATTTTCGCTTACAGATTTATTATTAGTATAGATTTGTAAAATACATTTTTTTTTAATTGACAGCAGTTAAATTATTTGTTTACATTTCGACTGAACGTAAATATTATTGCCAGTGACCTTGCGTCCAACATCCAACACATACCAATACAGAACAGAGTGACAAACGACTGCTTCAGCGTACATACCGGGTAAAGTAGCCTAAATAATGACCACCTATTCTCTTTTCCAAAAACGTTAGACACGCAAAACACATTTTTGTCTCTGAGGAAACTTTGACAGTTACAGAAAAACATTTGATTTTTTCTTCATTTAATTATGCTCTACCACCAGCATTTTTTGGGCATTTTATCTCGTTTACACCCTGTAAGTTATATATACCTCGACCGATAACGGCAGAGAACGGGACTCAAAAGTAGCAACGTCTGCAAGTAGAATATATAACATCTTACTGCATCAAAATCTGCACTCGTGAGTCTAGAGAAATTCATTTTATTGTGAAATGGCCATAAACGCCTCAAGAGGAATGAGATTACACTTGGAGACTTCTGTAATGCGGAGATTTTATTTCGGTGAAACATGAGGCGAGTTATGAAGCTAAATCCGCACTGAAATGGAGTAAGGTGAGATTATATGGTGGCATTTAATTTATTAAAGGACTGCTACATCATGCTCATATAATAAACAGCCTTTTTCATACATAATAACACTAATCTTACAAACAACACATTATATGACGCTGTATTTCAACATTAATACGAAAAGAATTCATGCATTATGAAAATTTCGGGCGTAAATGTGACTATTTTACACATTAAAAGCGCCCATTACGTTCGAGATAACAGAATTCATGACGTCTCTTACAATAAAAAATACAGTTTGTAAACAAGAGCTACACTGATATATTGCACTTCTTTTAATGTTCATTTATGTTAATGCCATAAAAGTAATGAAGTAGGTACATGGTATTGAACAGAACTTTGCCAGCTACAGGCGTATTAAACAGAACTTTGCCAGCTACAGGCGTAACTAATCCGGAGTTGCACTCGAGTGTGGACTGAATTTTTTTTCCGAGGTTTTTTCCGACCGTAAGGCGAATGTCAAGTAATCTATGGCAAATCTTAGGCCTCATTTCGCCAAATATTCACCGACGTTTAAATGTATGTATTTATTTACACTGCAAGTGGGCATGCATCCGGTGGCAGTGGTATACACAATATAAACAACACACAATAAAGAAATTATAAGCAATACATAATAAATTTACAATACAGTAAAGAAGTAATTGATACAGCGTCATTAAATAACCAAGTAAAAAAATATAAGTTTGCTTTACTATTCGTCAGGAGATTTAAGTTAGTCTTGCACGGAGAATTTTATGCTTACTTGTCATGTAGCCTTACACTTAAAGTACTCATCTACTTTTAATTTTCAATTTTAGTTCAAAAATTTGATTTGATTTTATTTTTTATGTCATCTGAAAGTTTGAACATTCTAGTTTTCAAAAATATATCACGTTTGTCTCTATGATGATTGGTTTGCTAGTAGACAAAGTGAGTACAAATTAAAATTATAAACAAAAATGTTTCTAGCCACTACCGTAAGAATCAAATAGTGTAAGTTCTTACAGTCAATTACTTAACAATATTACATACATTGAACCTTCATGTTATTACATGAAGTAGTATTTAAAAGTTATGACAAACGTTTTCACCAATAATTTGGCATTAATGTCACCTGAAGATGCCAAATTATTGGTGAAAACGTTTGTCATAACTTTTAAATACTACTTCATGTAATAACATAAAGGTTCAATGTATGTAATATTGTTAAGTAATTGACTGTAAGAACTTACACTATTTGATTGATACTATACTTATCGGACCCAACATGCCTTTAAAATTACTACCGTAAGAGCCAGGCTCGTGTCCGGTGTGGTCTTAGTCAATAATATAACCTAAAATTTACAAAGACAGTTTACTAAACACACTAACTTAATTCAGACCGATAAATTACACACAAGAGCAAAAAAAGAAGAAAGAGAAAAAGAAAGAAAAACACATTTAATATAAATTGACAATCAGACAGAAGCCAGTGATATTCAATGAAAACGTGAATATAGTCGACAGAAATAAAAAGGTAAAAAATACACACATTTGTTAATATTATATATCATAAATAATTTTATAAATTTCTTTTTTAAAAGCTTCAATTTTAAAATATTTCAAAATTGGAAAATGGTTTGTAATTTTATTATAAAGTCTTGGGCCGAAACTAGCACCATGTTTAAGAGCTGCACTTATACAGACGTGGACAAATTATTAACAAAATTGACGATTTTTATGATAATTCTGTTTACAAAATTTGACTTTTCAATTTAGACTACAGTTGACAATTTTGCATATTTGCATCATTACAGTAGACAGAAATATGCAAAAATGTCAACTGTAGTTTAAATTGAAGAGTCAAGTTTTGTAAAAATATATAATAAAAATCTTCAATTTAGCTAATAATTTATAAATTAGCAAAAGTGTCAACTGCATTGCAGAGCCAAATTTTGTAAAAATATAAAATAAAAATCTTCAGTTTTGCTAATAATTTGGAAATATCCAAAATGTCAACTGTAGTCCAAATTGAAAAATCGAATTTTGTAAAAATATACAATTAAAACCTTCAGTTTTGCTAATAATTTGTAAATATGCAAAAATATTAAATGTAGTCCAAATTGAAGCGTTAAATTTTGAAAAATATACAATACAAATCTTCAATTTGGCTAATTATTTGGAAATACACAAAAATTTCAACTGTAGTCTAAATTTAAGAATCATATTTTGTAAAAATACATAATAAAAATCTTCAATTTTGCTAATAATTTGGAAATACACAAAAATTTCAACTGTAGTCTAAATTTAAGAATCATATTTTGTAAAAATATATAATAAAAATCTTCAATTTTGCTAATTATTTGGAAATACACAAAAATTTCAACTGTAGTCTAAATTTAAGAATCATATTTTGTAAAAATATATAATAAAAATCTTCAATTTTGCTAATAATTTGGAAATACACAAAAATTTCAACTGTAATCTAAATTTAAGAATCATATTTTGTAAAAATATATAACAAAAATCTTCAATTTTGCTAATAATTTGTCCACGTCTGTATGACAGTTAGGCTCAATTAATGGGAAAGTAGACTTTTGTCTTCCAGTACGATATTCATGTCGATTAGATTTAGCCTATGTTTTATCTGATTTCTGTGGTAGTAAGTCAATATACTATATTTATTCAATAGTTAATATTTTAAAATCTGTTTGGTTAATTAATTGTCTTGGTTCTTATTGGCTGGAAGAGCAGTTCTGCAAGTGTCAATCCGTCACATTTTGTCAATTTTATATAATATTTTTCGTGTAACAATTCGAATTTGGCGGTAGAGTTTGTATCATTTTTCTCGAGACTTTACTTTTGGTCATTATCTAGTTCTTGCTGTGTAAACGTAAACACAATATTTATGCTATGGTATAATCCGAGAGAATTTTCTTCATATACGAGTGGCAACTAACCGCTCAGGACAACACAAAACATTCTGATGACAGTTTTTATTTCGAAATTAGAGTTCATAAAAGTCTTGCAAGTATGATGAAAAAACTGGTTCTGATGATATTATACGAAGGGTTTTTATTTTTGCAAAATCTCGTCAGTAAGGATCCACTTGCATTCGCTTGAACTGAATTCGGTTCTCTGGCACGGAAAGACGGCATTAGCGTTCGGCTGTGAGCGCCACATGTGCATCACACGAACCTTGTACGCGGGGAAATGGACACCCCTCTGCTGTTGTACACACGAGCAACCGTACGTAACGATGTGGCGATAGAAATGTCATTCGAAAGTGGAACAACGTACAACATGATACTCCCACGGCGGACGGACTTGCAGCTGGAACATTGTAACACAAATTGTTGCATGTAAAAGTTTGTTGCGAGGACGTAGAATACAATAATATACAACACAGGGTCCAATAACAGCATCACGTGACGCATGTAGTTAGTGTCGCTAGCGATAAAATGATGCACCATTTTACTCTTTCCTTCTACAGGATGCAAAGAGGGTATTAATGCTACAAAGAAATTGTCATACTTTCGTATTATAGGATTCATTCATTCATAGGCCCTTCACTGCAAACCCAGCGTACTCCAATTTTCCCCACTTTCCGCATTCCTCTTAGTCTCCGCATACGATCCATATCTTAATGACGTTTATCATCCTACAGCTTTTAATAGAAAAAGAGCATCTTCTGCGCACCTCTGGAAAAAGAAGCAAGAAAGAGACTGATGAAGTGCTGTGTGTGGTGTGTTGCATTGTATGGGGCAGAAACATGGACATCACGACGAAATGAAGAGAAGGGACTACAAGCATATGAAATGTGGATATGGAGAAGGATGGAGCGTGTGAAATGGACAGACAGAATAGGAAGTGAAGCTGTGCTAGAAAGTGGATGCAGAAAGAATGATGCTGAAACTGATCAGCAAGAGAAAAAGGAATTGGTTAGACTGAGAAAAAGCTGCCTTCTGAAGGGTGCACTGGAAGGAATGGTGAACGGGAGAAGAGTTCGGAACAGAAAAAGATATCAAATGATAGACGACATGAAGACATTAAGATTTATGGATCATATGCGGAGACTAACAGGCAAACATTCTTATGGGGGCAGATAAATAAATTATTTTTTCTTCCACTATATTAATAATGTCAATGTGTAATGTAAACACATTATGTTTAATAAATTATTTAAATATTAATAATGTCAAAACAAGTGATTATACAAATTATGGCCACTCGAACGCAATTACGAAGGCCATCCAGAAAGTAAGTACCTACCTACCCTGGGGCCCTTACACAGAGAAAACACAATTTCATGGAAAAATTTATTAGAATAGATACAGAAATAGTATTGAGCTATTTTTCAACATATTCTCTACCGGAAATGAGACTTTTGTATCTCTGTGTGTGCCGCCTGGGTTCCCAACTAGTGTGTGACAACCGTCTGCACCTCCCTGTTGATCCCACGGTACAATTGTCTCAGTAGGGAATATGTTGAAAAATAGCTCAACAATTTCTATAACTTTTCCAATAAATCTTTCCATGAAATTGTGTTTTCTTTCTATAACGACTCCACGTTACTCACTTTCTGGACGACCTTCGTTCGAGTGGCCCATATTTGTATAACCACTTTTGATACAATTAACATGATGGAAGGAAAAAATAAGTTCTTAAAGAAAATTAATTAACAAACATAAGAATTTTGCTTGTAAGAGGAAGGGAGAAGATAGGAAAGATTGGAGAATATTGGGTTTGCAATGAAAGACTTAGGGCATAAAACTATGAATGAATGAGCGATTAAGAAATAAGGCAGGATAGAAACGTTATTGCGGTACTAGAAATTCAGAATATCATGCCAAGTGCAACAGTAATTAAAACGGACGACAACAATAATAATAATAATAATAATAATAATAATAATAATAATAATAATAATAATAATAATTAGGGCTAGGATTTTGATGAAATTGCATTTTTTTTCTAGTAAGCCAGAAACATACCTGCTTTAGTATTTATATGTTATGTGATAAACTGAGTGTTTTAGGGGAGAGTCGGGTAGTATCGGACAGTGTGTTTCTTTCATCTACCACCATATGGTAGTACCTGAATGACATGGTTACGTTTCTCTATGCGACATCACAGAAACGTAACCATGTCAATCAGGTACTATCTTTGTGTGGTAGATGAAAGAAACTCACTGTCCGATATTACCCGATGTCCGATACTACCCGTCTCTCCCCTAAGACATATTTGTTAGAGAATTTTTTTTTTGCATTTTTTTGCCCATGCAACTCATAAGAGCATTTTTTGTTTTATTCGGTCATTTTTGGAGTATTTTCATTTAATTTTTGCCATAAACCCCCATTATTAATGTAAAATATTATGTATTTCCTTTGATATTTTCTCTAAATATTTTGTCCGTTAACAGCCATTACTTTGTATATTATTTTAATCGTTTTTCTACACAAATATTGCCATTTTAACGTAGTACACCCCATGTAATGTATCAGTCCAACCACTTCTTCAATATAGACTCCTCGATTATCCAACTAAATTAATTTATTCTGAATTTAATGTATTTAATATTGAACAAATTTATAAGTATACGCTCTTAAAATTTTATCATAAAAATCGTAATAAGTTTGTATTACAGACACACAATTATGACACAAGACGAAATATTAATTCAACATTAGTAGAACCTAAATGTCTCACATCTGCTGGTCTAAAGCATAGCATAAATTTTGGCCCTCGGTTGTACAATGCTTTAACTAAATTACACCCAGAACTTCTAACATGTAACCCACTAACATATAACAAGAAAATTAGAAACGTGTTAATATCTTCAATTTGATTAAATAAATTTATAGCCTATGTGTATGAATTAATCAACCTATATTATATTTGTATTCTATAATTTTGAAATATGTGTTAATCCTACTTTTCACGTGCGATATTATTCTTCTCTAGTGTTAATATTATATTATATACTTAATTCCATTGCCGCTGTAATTATATTTTAGTTCCTATTTTATTTTACTTATTTATTTATATTATTAGTATTATTATTATTTTATTTTATTTTTTTATTTTTATTTCATTTTGTTATTTTTTTTTTTAATTTTAATAATATATCTGAACTGCGACCGAGCACGAGCGCTGCTCATTCGGTCTCAAATTTTGTTAATACTACTGTATCTTCTTTTTATATTGCTTGTATTATTTTATTTGTATTTCTCTTTGTTTGTTTTTGTAATTATATTTCTTCTTTATTCTATACCTGCTAAGAGTGGCCTTGTGGTGGACTACATGCAACTACATCAGGCAATAGTAATATACGTTACAAGAGCGGTATGTTGACGTTTTCATGGTCGAGGAAAAGATTGAAAAAGCGAAACGTAGTTGAGCTTTTTTAATTTCCGAGAACATGAAAACAAACATACCGCTCGTGTATCGTACATTATTTTGTGCGAAGATCGTTTATTACATACCTGAAAGACGAATTTCTAATTAGTTGCAATGAAATCTCCATGTTGGTTTCTGTTTAATGACGGCAACTTCGGAACACCAAAATATCTTTCTTCAACATTGTTGCTATAAAATGTTTTCTGTGTTTCCTATACTCCAGCAGGCTGTGATATACGTCTGTCTTTTTTTTCCCCAGTCTATAAATGCGAACTTAAAACAAACGGTAATGTTATGTAATGATTAATTTTTCATTTTAATATTTTAACAATATTATTTATATAACATATTGCAGTAATAACATCGGCATCTGGAATCTTGTTGATTTTTTCACGGCTTCCTTAATGTTACTTGTATCAGGAATGCAATAAGTTTCGTGGAGTAGTAGACTTTACTTAATTTCTGCAAATATTTAAAAACAATAATTAACATTGCAATTTAGGTGAAATTGCAGTGGTAAGTTTCCAATTTATAATTATTACTATGTTAAACGTCTCTAAAAATAATATGTTAAAAGCCAAAAGCAGTAAAATGAATGTCGCGCTTAAGCGGTAAGAAGAGGGAAATTGTTCTGTGTGTTACGTTGGGAATACTGAATGTGGTATTTCACACTTACCGCGTATTGGTTCTGTGCGGAAAACAAGCAAATACGCACGATCTCGCACAAAATAATTAAAGTGTACTACTTAGAAAAGTTATATAAAATTAAATAAACTTGAATGTTGGTACCAGAATGTAATTTAATTACTAGTCTGAATATTAATATTCCTACTAAGCCAATTATGTAAGATTAATTTTTAGGGCATTTTGGAAAGATTTTTAGGTCATAAATGCATTGTTTTTAGGACATTTTTTCATGACTTATAGGTCATCAAAATCCTAGCCTAAATAATAATAATAATAATAATAATAATAATAATAATAATAATAATAATAATAATAATAATAATAACACAAATAATAATAACACAAATAATAATAACACAAATAATAATAACACAAATAATAATAACACAAATAATAATAACACAAATAATAATAATAATAATAATAATAATAATAATAATGCAAATAATAATAATAATAGTAATAATAATAGTAATAATAATACAAATAATAATAATAATTTATTTATTTATTTATAATAATGTGCGAAACAACAGCACAAGGCCAATTACAGTTTAGCACAATAATAACAATAATAATAATAATAATAATAATAATAATAATAATAATAATAATAATAATAATATAATAAACCATACCTTCATAACAGAGAGCTTTAAAACCGAATGCTATAAGTTATTAAAAACTGGTAAAAATAGTATGTCGAGTAGAAATTTCCAATCTGTACATTTTTATCAGTTCGAACATTGACGGTATATCTGTATTCCTAGTTACTTCAAGATGTCACATGTCACAATATTGACAATTGACAAATACTAGAGTCTCTGATACAATTCAAAACAACACACTTGGCATGCAGCTTCAAAGTCGGAAATCAATCGTTACGTTGACTGAGACCTGCAGTTTGACCATGACTTTGCAGCTCACATTGCGAATAATGGAATGCATCATCATAAATATGGAACTAAAAGATCCGATTTTATAAGACTAGAGGAACCAAAGTGTTTCATAAGCACAGCTCTGAGCCATGGTACCTACTTTGGTCCAAGGTTATACAATAAAATAATTCATAAATATCCAGATTTGCAAAATTTTGGTATCAGGAATTTCATAAATAGCGTTAGAAATTTAATTTTTAAAGAATATATATTGATTTAATATGTATATGTATTTGTATGACTTAAATTGTTAAAATTGAAATTGTATTTTTAAATTTAATTTAATCCTGTAATTTTTTTTTCTTGACCCAGTTTGTGTCAAAAAATTTTCTTTGCGTAAAGTCGAGAAATTTTCCCCAAGAGTTCTGGCTTCTGAAGTTCGATGGGGCCTTCATGTTGCTACCTACGGGCAAGCGGCCTTGCATTATTGATCGCTCCCGAACTGCCTGTATGTCAACGACATCTGTTCCCCTTATCAATTATAAGTCTCACCGGGTTTGGAAACCTGGCAGATTACATAAACCACTTCAAATACGGAGTTCCTCTTCTGCTAACAACACCATACCACCAGCAAATCTTGTGCACTTTATTCTTCTTCCTCCTACTATCACTCCTCCCATGTTCTGAAAACAGTTCTTTACTAAATCCTCCAAATAGATGTTGAACAGTGTAGGTTCATACTCCTCTCCCAATTTCACTTCCTTGTGACATTTTTTTTCAATAATGATAATACTTACTTACTTACAAATGGCTTTTAAGGAACCCGCAAGTTCATTGCCGCCCTCACATAAGCCCGCCATAGGTCCTATGCAAGATTAATCCACTCTCTATCATCATATCCCACCTCCCTCAAATCCATTTTAATATTATCCTCCCATCTACGTCTCGACCTCCCTAAAGGTCTTTTTCCCTCCGGCCTCCCATTAATACTCTATATGAATTTCTGGGTTCGCCCATACGTGCTACATGCTCTGCACATCTCAAACGTCTGGATTTAATGTTCCTAATTATGTCAGGTGAAGAATACAATGCATGCAGTTCTGCGTTGTGTAACTGTCTTCATTCTCCTGTAACTTCATTCCTTTTAGCCCCAAATATTTTCATAAGAACCTTATTCTCAAAGACCCTTAATCTCTGTTCTTCTCTCAAAGTGAGAGTCCAAGTTTCACAATCATACAGAACAACCGGTAATATAACTGTTTTATAAATTATAACTTTCAGATTTTTTGACAGCAGACTAGATGTCAATAGCTTCTTAACGCATTATTCTGCGTTTAATTTCCTCCCGAGTGTCATTTATATTTGTTACTGTTGTTCCAAGATATTTGAATTTTTCCACCTCTTCGAAAGATAAATCTCAAATTTTTATATTTCCATTTCGTAGAATATTCTGGTCACGAGACATAATCATATACTTTGTCTTTTCGGGATTTACTTCCAAACCTATCGCTTTACTTGCTTCAAGTAAAATTTCCGTGTGTTCCCCAATCGTTTTTGGATTTTCTCGTAACATATCTCGTCATCCGCATAGACAAGAATCTGATGTAACCCGTTCAATTCCAAACCCTGTCTGTTATCCTGAACTTTCCTAATGACATATTCTATAGCGATGTTAAAAAGTAAAGGTGATAGTGCATCTCCTTGCTTTATCCCGCAGTGAATTGGAAAAGCATCAGACAGAAGCTCGTCTATACGGACTCTGCTGTAAATCAATAATAATAATAATAATAATAATAATAATAATAATAATAATAATAATAATAATAATAATAATAATAATAATAATAAATGACAATGTTTACTGTGTATCGAAAGAAGTCAGAATTTCGTTTCCTGAATTGCTTACAGAAGGTATTTCTTTGGTTCAATAACAACGATTCAAGCAGTAAATCTTGCTCATATGGCCTGCAATACAGATCATTTAAATGTACTAAACTCCACTTGCTGTAAGGGAACGAAATGCCAGGATGTAAAAATGATTAAACCTCGAGGACGTGGGATGAAGTCTCCCTGACCCAGTAACTGGTCGCTCGCGATAAGATTGTCTCAGCGAACTGACTTGATTATGGCCACTGTTTATATACCAGAAGGAGCCCTTACCGAACTTTATGAAAACAGAGGCTGCACATCAGCATTGTCGGCTGGAAATTCAGAGATAAAATTAACACGCGGACAGAGAAACTCAGTTAACATAATAATTGAAGACTATTAAAAAAACTCATCTTTTAGGGCCGGTTTCATTAACAGGTATTAACAACACATTAAACTAAATGCTAATTTCCTATTTCCTGTTTCTTATATTAACGGTTTTAGCGATAATTAATTCCTCAGGGAGTTGAACACTGGACCTTCCACTCCATAGTCAGTTGGCCTACCAAATAAGCTACCCTTCCGTCTTATGTAGTAGACAGTGACCTACTGTACATAAACTGTGACTTACAATTTACCAATCTGCCTCTACCGCAGTGTAAATCGTGGAATAACTGTCTTGTCTTCTTTAAAGACAAGTAGAAAGGCTATTCTAGTATTAGTGCAACAGAAAATTTAATACTATATTTCGAACCAATTTCTTGTGTTACCGTTACATTTTTCTAAGGATTCTTTTTTGCAATGTGAACCTATTTCTTGCATTACCGTTTGTTTTGACAACTACGTTTTTGTAAGGAACTTTTTTTTGCAATGTCTGAACCTATTTCTTGTGTTGTTGTTGTTTGGCAACTACGTTTTTGTAAGGAATTACTTTTTTGCAACGTCTGAACCTATTTCTAGTGTCACTATTTGGTTTGGCAACTACATTTTTGTAAGGAATTTATTTTTTGAAATGTCTGAAATTATATCTTGTGTCACTGTTTTTGAAACTATGTTTTTGTAAGGAACTTATTATTTTTTTTGCAATGTCTGAACCTATTTATTGTGTTACTGTTTATTTTGAAACTACGTTTTAGTAAGGAATTATTTTTTTTTACAATGTCTGAACCTATTTCTTTTGTTACAGTTTGTTTTGGCAACTACGTTTTTGTAACTTTTTTTGCAACGTCTGAACCTATTTCTTGTGTTATTGTTTGGCAACTATGTTTTTGTAAGGAACTTATTTTTTGGAATGTCTGAACCTATTTCTTTTGTTACAGTTTGTTTTGACAACTACGTTTTTGTAACTCTTTTTTGCAATGTCTGAGCCTATTTCTTGTGTTACTGTTTTTGTAAGTGCGTTTTTGTAAGGAACTTAGTTTTTTTGCAATGTCTGAGCCCATTTCTTGTGTTACTGTTTGTTTTGGCAACTACGTTTTTGTAAGGAATTAATTTTTTGCAATGTCTGAACCTATTTCTTATGTTTCTGTTTGTTTTTGAAACTACATTTTTGTAAGGAACCTATTTTTTGCAATATCTAAACCTATTGTGTAATGTTTGTATTGGCAATCTACTGCATTTTTTGTGCTGCTGTTTGTTTTGACAACTACGTTTTTGTAAGGAACTTATTTTTTTGCAACGTCTGAACCCATTTCTCGTCTTACTGTTTCTTTTGGCAACCTATTTCTTATGTTACTATTTGTTTTGGCAACTATGTTTTTGTAAGGAACTTATTTTTTTGCGAAGTCTGAACCTATTTCTTGTGTTACTGTTTTTGCAACTACGTTTTTGTAAGGAATTAATTTTTTGCAATGTCTGAACCTATTTCTTATGTTTCTGTTTGTTTTTGAAACTACATTTTTGTAAGGAACCTATTTTTTTCCAATATCTGAACCTATTGTGTAAATGTTGGTATTGGCAATCTATTGCATTTTTTGTGCTGCTGTTTGTTTTGACAATACATTTTTGTAAGGAACTAACTTGTTTGCAATGTCTACTCGTGCATGATCTCCAAAGAGGGGTTTATATCTTATGATGTTAACGAGGAGGATGAAGAAGAAGAGGAGGATGAAGAAGGAGAAGAAGAGGATGAAGAAGGAGAAGAGGATGAAGAAGAAGAAGAGGTGGAGGAGGAGAATGATGATAATGATACTTCATTGCAATACTCGTATATCATGAAAAGTTCATAGCCTGTCGCGGTACTCCATATGAAACCGATTTTCCTCTCATGTTTCTAGAAACTGAAGACAAGAATCTGTCAGCATATCCACTAACGTAGCTCTGAAATATGAAGTAGAAAGCCTTCTTCGAAAGTTTTATCCCTTAAAAGTTGTTGCATTTTAAATATGACCGTTAAAACTTAATTCGGTCTCTCGATTCCATCTGAAGGCTATTAAGAATTCACAAGATTCAGGCACAGACAGTGTATTTTATTCATGTTACTAGCTCTAGTTCGCATGCGTATCGACGGAAAATTAAACGAATGTGGCCTTCAGAGAAACATTACATATCTCATTGGGAATTATCTCTCTCACTCTCTAATATACCGGGTGTATTCAAAATATTCCAACAAGCTCTCTCTTTCAGGGGAGTGCTGGAATTTTGTTAATTTACAATTTCTTTGTATTGTATTTTTATGGCAATAAGCAATAATTGCGGGATGGTTCTACATACAAAAAGAATTAAAACATTTCATATACACATTTTTCCGCAACCATGCATTTCAGAGCTATACCCCTTCCTTATGTAGAATTCCTCAGAGTACAAGTAGATGTTCGAAATGTGATTCTCCCATCTGAATACAGTCGTGAGCACGATGTTGCATTAACAGTTGTAGAGGAACCAACACCCCAGACATTCAAGAAATGGTTTCACATGCTTAAAAAATACCTTATGTTTTGCCAAACAACAAATAAATAAAAAAAGAAACAGGAGAGAATTACTTTGATTTTCTTGTCAATATACTGCTGGAACTCCTTGAAGATGTCCCCCTTTGGACATAAAACAAAAATATGGTTTATGCATGACGGGACACGGCCCATTTGCAACGGAATGTGCGCCGCCATCCTGAAAATGTTTTATCCTGGACAATGGATAGGTCGTGCTGGGTTTGTTATGTGGCCACCTCGCTCACCGGATCTTATCGTTTAGACTTCTTATTGTGACATTCGAAATGTTTATTTTATGGTATCCCAATGGATAATGAGGACTTTGAAACAGCAAGTATGTGCAACCATTCCCCAAACGCCTGGGATGTCGGTTTGTGTAAAACAGTCAATGCAGCATCTTGCCCAGACCTGTATTCATATGGGAGAAATTTCGACTGATAATGCACATCTTTCCTTTACATTATTTAGAGCCTATTTATATTCAGACTTTCAAGATGTGTATTCATATAATATGGAAAAGAATTTATTTGGTTATTTAAGGACGCTGTATCAACGTATGTACGTATGTATGTATGTATGTATGTATGTATGTATGTATGTATGTATGTATGTACGTACGTATGTATGTATGCATGCACAATGTTCGCAAATTAACAAATTAGGCCTACACCAAAATAAAAGGAATCAATCACTGCACTCACACACCTACTGGCACTTATGCCAGAAATAGTCTCATATATGTAAATATATATTTTTATTATTTATGTACAATGGCTGGAGTGGGCATCCTGCGCGTGTAAGACCCTAAAACGGCCTCTGGCTCAAAGCCAGAAATGTCAATAATCAACAACAACAACATCAACAACAATAGGTTATTTAGCATCGATGGACTTGGTGATAGAAAGATGAGGCTGAAGATTCGCCATAGATTACCTGACATTTGCCTTATGGTTGGAGAAAGCCTCGGAAAAAACCAAACCAGGTAATCAGCTCAAGCGGAAATCGAACCTGCACCTGAACGAAACTCCGGATCGGCAGACAAGTGCCTTAGCCGACTGAGCTACGCCGGGACTAAGGTTTTTTTTGACAATGCTTAAATTATGTGGCGTAAGGTGTACCTTCGCTAGCGACAAGTAGAAAACTGACCTATGTACTATAATAACGTAACATTTATGCTATTATCAAATAGAATTTTTCTGTGTTACAGCTTTTATTAGCAGCTAAGTTACATCATAATTTCTCTAGTATTTAACAGATGTGGAAGCTTCACTTGTCAGCGTTTACGTCACAGCAAAGCTTACAGTAAATGGTTGGCACGAAGAAAATTTTAGACAGTAATGAGATATGAGACGAACTTTAATGCGTATGATAAACCTACGTGACCTATAAATAATATCCAATATATAATCTGTTAATGTGGGAGATTTAACTGAATGTTATGCCTTTCTCTGGTGTTAGTTCTATGTTCGTAAGAACGTGCAAAGCTCCAGAATCTTTGCTGTAATAGGTTTCAGAGTTAAATACAGTAAAAACGTAACACAATGCAGACAGATATTATAGTGGATTAGGATATAAGTGGCGAAATGTATGTCCCTCCTCCCCAAAAATAAATACTACCAATAAACATAAATTCACTTAAGTTCTTTCGCTTCAGAAGTGAGATTTTGTGAAACAGGAAACGCCTATATTCATTCTACAAGCAGAGAAAAATTGAAACGTTTTAAAATTAAAAGTTTATTCTGATGTCACTTAGGGTACTATGGAAACAGAAGTGTAAGATGAGATTCTTACTTCGCAGTTTTCCACGCGGTATATCTCGCTTCATTCTCTATTTAATGTGCCTCAAGGTTTTTCTACTCGGGCCTTTGCTTTATGTTGTAGCTAGGTTAGGTCAAATTTCGCCTTTTCCCCTTCAAAATTCTCGTAAGTTCCTCCAACGGAAAGGTGACAAACGGAGTGAGACAAGTGGCCAACGGGCTTGGAGCTCACATAGACTCTTCTTCTCAGCCCCAAATTTCCATGCAAGAATGTGCGAACTTGTAAATTATTTCTCCCCCCTCCCATGTTCTTTAATTGCGTTCATTGAGTCATTCCACACAGACAGTTTCTATGGATACGGCGTAGGCCTACTCATCGTGTCTTAAATGCATCCTTACCTAACTTATATATTACATACCAATAATAAAGAAGTCTCATTCGATGCATAAGCTTTCATAATTACCCTGTCACTTTTTTTTTTTGGCCGCCAACTAAGCGTAGTGTACATACTGTACACTATACAATGCAAAACAATTATATGCAACCCTATTTAGTACTTTCATTTACATAAATACATGGTGTCTGAAACTTCTTGGATGAAAATAATAGGTACAATAGTGGAGTCTAAACTGAGTATTTTGAGATCCACACCTGTGGAGTAACGGCTAGCTTGTCTGGCCGCGAAAACAGGTGGCCCGGGTTCGAATCCCGGTTGGGGCAAGTTACCTGGTTGAGGTTTCTTCCGTGGTTTTCCCTCAACGCAATATGAGCAATTGCTAGGTAACTATCATTGTTGGATCCCGGACTCATTTCACTGGCATTATCATCTTCACTTCATTCAGACGCTAAATAACTCGAGATGTTGATACAGCGTCGTAAAATAACTTACTGAAAAGTATTTTGAGATAGGGAATGGTCGGATAAGCCTGCTTAAGACGCCACGAGATCTTGAACGAGAAATAGCTACGTTTAAAGAAAGTTTTTTTTTTTAAGTTAGTTTGGTTTTAATAACAAACAGTTTTACGAGATGCCATATCACATAACTGAATATTTTTGTTACCTTCTCTTGGAAATATGACTGACATGATTATACAGAGTGTTGTTTCCGTTCTCTGGAAACGAATTTTGAATGATGTATGCGTCAGGAGTCACTCGACAGCTGAACTGTGGCGCGAGGTGACAGACCAGTAGTGAGTGATTTCATAGTCAGAGTGCACGGTGTCTCACAGCAGCAATGGCCAAAACAATCGAGCCTTTTTGGGAGGGGTACATTACGACCCTTTCCAATGCCAAGTACAATAAAAGAAGCCTGAAAAAACGTGGTTTCGTTAATTCCAAGAAAGGCATCTTCTGTGTACCTAATAAGACTGGTAAAATAGTGTCGTAACTCGAAAATTGTGATTTGCAAAGATATGTTATTTTCTAGTAATATATTGCTGTTAAATTTTGCCTCATGAGTGATGCCTTATTGGTGTTACTTATGAGGTTCAAACCTGTCTTCGGACAGTTGACTGAACAACAACAACAACAACAACAACAACAACAACAAATATATTAATAAATAGGTACCAAAACTTTTGATAATGTGCTATTTTATTACCAGAATTTCATACCTCCAACTAGTAAAACAGTGTTGGAACTAATTTACGAAAGTAATATATGATTTCCAACATACGACAAGTATTTTACTGGGTGTGCGACACACCGATTTTCCTTTCGCTGAAAGATTTTCTCTCTTCCATTAAAGGTCGGTACGTATTGGTTGTCTAAAAATTAGGTTTTTCACAAATCTTGAATTGTACTGACAATTTTCAAAGTATTGATATTTGGGTGTTTTTTTTTGGACAGCATGATACGTACTATAAGTTTATGTAATATGCCATTACTGTCCACATAACTTTATTTGGAAATATCACCGCCAACATGATCACATCACTACTGAACACAGCACTTTCAAAATTACCACTGAAAAATAATTAAACCGAAAAAAAAAACACAAATTTATATAATAAAAATTGGCACATTACAGTATGTGTTATTCCTTTATAAAAGCGTCCAACCTTTTAAACTCTGATCAATATTTACCAAAGCAGACTATGCAGTAATTTTAAACTCATGTCGTTCCAATTACGAGATTAAAGTAAAAAATAAACGAACTTAATAGAAAAGGGAGATTAATTTGGTGGAAAAGAGGAAATGTGACTAAATTGATATATGATGTGCAACTGTTTGCAGTTCGCAAAATTGCGAACGTTGCGTTCGCAGTTGAAAGGAAACAGATAGGTTATTTGGTCCCATTAAAAACCGGACACAGTTTCTGTGCACCTCCCATTTAGGGAGGAGAAATCGTATGAGGAATGTAATCCAAGCGAAGCTAACAGAACAAAGCTATTGAAGCGTTAAGACATGCTTCGTGCACTCCATGAGGATACAGATCGTGATCACTTTGACGTCTAACTTAATCGTGCAAAAACATCGAAATTTCTTCAGAGTAAACAGTACTTCTTAGTACTTCGAAATAAAGTGTGACAGTACTGAATTTTCTACAGTGTTATTGTGACCTCGAAATATGATACCGACAAATCCCTTGAAAATTACGTGTAGGCAGGGTTTGAAACGTAAAGGACATCATGTTTACTTTACATAAATTATACGTAATTTACGTAACGTAGAAAAATCTAGTTTTACATGATTTTCTACGCGGTCTATTAAATTATTTTCACGGTAATAAATTATTAAGATACACTGCTGTATCCTTGAAGACGCTGTGCTGCTATGTTCCTAATTATCGAGCCACAAAAATATCGAATTTACATCTTGCTCAGTTTTTATTTTCAAGTTTAGTGGGAGTAAAACCATGTTCGTCATTCAGTACTTGCTACGCAAGGGTCTTCCTGTGTACATGTCGTCTTCAACTTTTATTTTTAATACAAGATCTTACTAACTTAAAAATCACTGATTGTAAACTCTTGTCGAAAGCTTCGGAACTATGATATGATATGAAGTTGATTAACCTATTTCATTCCATCAATCGAAAATTTCTAAACTATGAGATCACAATTTGATCACGAACAATCTGGAAGTGTGTAGTAGCAGCCAAAGGTGTCTCTCTGGGAAAGTGTCCGTTTTCTCAAAAAGGATAACAAATTTTGTGTTTTCTTTTTTAATATTAACCTCTGTGAATGAATCAATAAATCAATGAATGAATCATTAAATAAATAAATAAACAAACAAATAAATAAATAAATAATAAATAAATAACAAATAAATAAGTAAATCGATAAAAAAACAAAGAAACAAAATATAATATATATAATAAATAATCAATCAACAATCTGACAAATTATAAATAATTAAATAAATAAATAAATAAATATATCAATCAACAAACAAACAAAATATAGATAAATAAATAAGTAAATAAATACGTAATAAATAAATAAACAAATAAATAAATAATAAATAAATAGCAAATAAATAAACAAAATATAAATAAATAAATAAATCGGCAAACTATTAATAAATAAGTAATAAATAAATAAATCAAAAACAAATAAATCAATCAACAAACAAACAAAATATAAATAAATAACTAATAAATAAATCAATCAATGAACAAAGAAACAAAATATAAATGAATAAATAAATAAATATATAAATCCATCAATCAATCCATAACAAATAAATAAATCAATCAACAAACAAAATAAATAAATAAATATACAGAAATAAATAAACAAACTAACAAATAAATGAACAAACAAATAAATAAACACACCAATAAATTAATTAATTAATCAATAAACAAATAAATAAATAGATAATCAAAACTTATACAACGCAGAACTGCATGCATTATATTCTTCACCTGACATAATTAAGAACGTTAAATCCAGACGTTTAAGATGGGCAGGGCATATAGCACGTATGGGTGAATCCAGAAATGCATATAGAGTGTTAGTTGGGAGGCCAGAAATGAAAAGACCTTTGGGGAAGCCGAAACGTAGATGGGAGAATAATATTAAAATGGATTTGAGGGAGGCAGGATGTGATGGTAGGGACTGGATTAATCTTGCAAAGGATTAATTTGATATATATCACATAACTAAATAAATAAATACGTATATAAGTAAATAATTAAATAAAATAGATATACTTAGTTTAAGTAATTTCTCCAGATCTCTATATTAGACCTATATAATATCTTTGCCTGTCATTCGCTCATCAATATCATTTAATTTTTTACTCCCAATGTTGGGCCATTTAGTCAAAAATTCGTCTTTTGCTGTGAGCACTGCGTTGTCTTTATTTCGTAGCCCTACGTCTGGCAGAAACATCAGTAAAGGCGGGTCTGGGCATTACATTTTGGTTTTATTTATGAACACAGGCCTTCATTTACATACAGTATATGTTATACAGGAGAAGAATGATTGTACTTCCTTAGCCAGTTAGAACAAAATCTTCCGCATAAAACCCATGACCCTCGATCCTCAGCATCGTAACCACCAGACTACAAAGGATGTCTTAAATTATGCGCCATCTGATTCTACCAGATCCGCCGAAATCCAGGAGGCATGTGGTTAGAATACAACGCATTCGCTTAGCTTGCTTGCATAGCTACAAGGAGCTTGGATACGCAATATGAAAGAAAGTGGATTGGACGGGGTAGACTGGTTTCACGGTCAGTTTGATCGTCAGGCTTGACCCTGATGTAGATTTTTTCTTGGGTATAATGTTGTACCGTACTGGCAAACCGGAAATAAGACAGCTGCTAGATCGCATAAACTTCTAAAAAAAAAAAAGAACACTCAAATAAACAGTTCACTGACGAACGACAGCTAGACGGAGAAAAAAGAGTATCTAAAGACACAATCTAGGCCTAGATCGTCTTTGAATTATTATTTAACCTCGTCCTATATGCCGACTTACAATCCAATGGGTGTATGTAAGAGTGGTTTTGGACCAACACTATATTACAGATAGAGCTGGGGATGGAGCGAGTAGAACTGTGGAGTTACTCGATTCTATCGGTTTATGTGCTTGGCAGCGGAGCACCGAAGTTACTCCGTTAACCGTAGCCGTTACCAGTTCAAACGTTCAAACAGAGTTGGCGAGATTCAGAAAAAAATATTAGTTGTAAATTATATATGATTATGCCAGGGAATTAAAATTATTTCAAGATATCGAAAAATCAAGTTGAAGTTCGACTGTAATTAGGATACAAATAAACCCAGTCCTACAAATTGTTTTAACGTAAAGGCAAAAAGTTAATAACCTAGTGCAGTATATATGAACTTAAATGTGAGTGTTGTAAATAATTTTCATTTGAATACATTAATAACAGTTGCTCACATATTAAATAATATATTACAGAATGATTCCACCATTGAATGGAGTGACAAATCATCGAGACCAATGGTCGGACTACAAACACTCAACTAATGGAAGTGTATTGGCTTACTATGAAGTTTAAGAGGAATCATATGTTATGCAAATCTAGTCTTTCAGGTGAAGCTCCCTGTAAAGCAGATTTGAATAATTTCAATGAAAAATTGTTCCGGGCCGGGTATCGATCCCGGGACCTCTGGTTGAACGTACCAGCGCTCTACCAACTGAGCTACCCGGAAACTCCACCCGACACCATCTCAACTTTTCCCTTTATATCCACACAACTCGAGTGGGCTGACGAAACACCAGAGACCCACATCGAGTGCACACAATCTCTGTGTGACTTGGAATTGTGGTTTTCTGTTAACGTACAGTGACGTATACATTATGCAAATTTAGTCTTTCAGGTAAAGCTCCCTGTAAAGCAGATTTGAATAATTTCAAGGAAAAATTGTTCCGGGGCCGGGTATCGATCCCGGGACCTCTGGTTGAACGTACCAGCGCTCTACCAACTGAGCTACCCGGAAAGGAATCATATGGTTTTTCATCGTGTTGTTTTAATGATCACAATTTTACAATTTGAAATGTAAGATCAATACAACATTTTAGTCACAATTTTATCATATATAATTTTAATACCTGTACTCATTTAAATTTCAGATTGTTATTTATCACAGAGTTAACCATGTAAATAGTTGTTTATTAATATATACAAGATTGTAAATTTCAATTATCTGGTACGCATTTTACAGTAAAGATACGAAAAATTGTGTAAGATATTGTGAGTCAAATACCTGATGATGCCCAAGGGCGAAAACGTTTGCATTTCAATTTTATAATATGCAATGATCATTTACATTTGTTGCTGCGTAACGTTCGGTGCTGGACCCCGGACTCATTTCACCGGCATTATCACCTTCATTTCATTCAGACGCTAAATAACCTAGATGTTGATACAGCGTCGTAAAATAACCCAATAAAATAAAATAAAAATTTACATTTGTGTTACTGATTTTAAACTGTGATATGTCAATTAGACTGAACTCTGAATAAAATAATAGTAATATACGTTACAAGAGCGGTATGTTGATTTTTTCATGGTCGAGGAAAAGATTGAAAAAGCGAAACGTAGTTGAGATTTTTTAATTTCCGAGAACATGAAAACAAGCATACCGCTCGTGTATCGAACATTAATTTGTGCGTAGATCGTTTATTACATACCTGAAAGACGAATTTCTAATTAGTTGCAATGAAATCTCCATGTTGGTTTCTGTTTAATGACGGCAACTTCGGAAAACCAAAATATCTTTCTTCAACATTGTTGCTATAAAATGTTTTCTGTTTTTACAGTAGGCCGTGATTTACGTCTGTCTTTTTTTCTCCCCAGTCTATAAATGCGAACTTAAAACAAGCGGTGAGGTTATGTAATGATTTATTTTTCATTTTAATATTTTAACAATATTATTTATATAACATATTGCAGTAATAACATCGGCATCTGGAATCTTGTTGATTTTTTCACGGCTTCCTTAATGTTACTTGTATCAGGAATGCAAAAAGTTTCGTGGAGTAGTAGACTTTACTTAATTTTTGCAAATATTTAAAAACAATAATTAACATTGCAATTTAGGTGAAATTGCAGTGGTAAGTTTGCAATTTACAATTATTACTATGTTAAACGTCTCTAAAAATAATATGTTAAAAGCCTAAAGCAGTAAAATGAATGTCGCGCTTAAGCGGTAAGAAGAGGGAAATTGTTGTGTGTGTTACGTTGGGAATACTGAATGTGGTATTTCACACTTACCGCGTATTGGTTCTGTGCGGAAAACAAGCAAATACGCACGATCTCGCACAAAATATTATTAGATTATATTACATGTAATTAGGAAGACAACCTTGGCTGTGAAAAATTTGACATAAATGCAAACAAAAAAAAAGATGGCAAAGTTCTCGCCGCAAATCCCGTGCCGCTGCAGGACAGAGACGAATGTTCGATACAGTGCATTATTCAAAGTGGCCGGCCACGTGCCGCAGTGTCGTCACTGTGCGCAGGTTAGGGCAGGGCGAACACTGCGGCGCGGCGCGGCGGGCTGCCGACCTACTTTTTATTGTGCCAGAGAATCAATTTGAGGATGACGGGCCAAAGCGCTCCGCTCCTCGGCTGAATTTGCACACGCTATCATTTCTTACCCTCATTTATTAGCTGTTACAGACCTTGATCTCTAACAAAGACTGAAATATAGAGATAGACATGCACAAACTGAATAAAATATCACATGAGGACACACACAAAAAAATATCCCAAGTGTAGTCTCGGCGTAATGACATGGGACTTCGGATCCGAATTTCGAATCTCGCGCATCTTTAAAAATACACTCAGGGACAAAAAAAAAAAAAAAAAAACCGGACACTTCTATATTTGTTTGTATTTTGTTGCCAATTATTTCAAAATGAAACAAAACCCATTTAAACAAAATAATTTTTCATTTAGCACCTTATACGACAACATTTGAAAAAAAAATCTCTGATGAGAAAATTTACAAAAAATTACAAACTATGGCATCGTTTGGTCTAACTGTTTTTTCATTTTATGTTGCCTTAAACATTAAAAACACTTTTTAGTAACGGGTATTACCCCCTCTTGCTTGAATAACTGCATCCATAGGTCTTGGCATGCTCTCAATTTGGTTAGCAATGTCTTCTTGAGGAATAAGTTCCCATTCTTCGCCAAGTGCTCGCCTCAACTCTTGTAACGATTCTGGTCTCGGTCGTCTATTCTTAACACGCCGTCCCAGAATGTCCCACACGTGTTCAATTGGGTTCATGTCTGGACTCCTTGCTGGCCATGGAAGAACATGGATTCCCACTTCTTGGAGATAATCTCCGACCGCATGGGCAATATGCGGCCGTGCATTATCACGCATTAAAACAAAATTATCGCCTACAAACTGGCCAAATGGCACAACATGATCAGCCAAACATTCATTTATATATCTATGAGCTGTTAGTCTTCCATTTTCAACAAAAACCAACTCTGTACGAGCATCCGTACACACTTCTGCCCAAACCATCACTCTACCACCTCCATACGGCACATTTTCGGAAATGCAACACTATGAAAATCGTTCTCTCCTCCTTCTTCAAACTCTTTCACGTCAATCAGGTGAGCACAGATTGAAACGGGACTCATCGATGAACAGAACACAGCTCCACTGTCCATTTCTCCAATCCCTGGATCATTTGCAAAACGCAGTCGTTCAACTCGATGCATCCTGAGAAGTCCGGGACCAGTTGCAGGTCTACTTGATATCAGTCCACTTGCTTTCAACCTCCTTCTAACTGTTTTGGCCGAAATTGGGCGTCCATGCATGTTAACAAATTTCTGGGCTACACTAGTAGCTGGCAGGTTGCGCTCCCTAAGAACTCTCAACACCATATACCTGTCTTCATTTGGATTTGTAGCTCTTGGACGACCCGAACCTGGTCTTCTGGTATATTCTAGGGTCTCTCTATACCTTTTTATGGCATCATGGGTTGTGCTTCTAGCCATATTCATAACATTTGCAATGTAACGTACACTGCGTCCATCATCGTAAAGGGCTACAGCTCGAGCCACATCTTCAGGTCGCATCTTGTTTTAAGACAAATGTTACAACCCCACTTAAACCCAGAAAATGTAAAAATAAAGAAATTACGAATGATAACGATAATGAAGCACAAAATGGTTGAGACAAAATTGTTATAGCTGAGACTGCGAAAGCAAAATTGGAATATTTGGTTGTAATGGCTTGTTTATGAAACAAAAAACAATCAACACTGTATACACGTCTCCATAACGACAGATGGCTACCATAATATTGTATGAGAAGATAATGTTTTGCAAAATACCAGCAAATATTAAAGTGTTCGGTTTTTTTTGTCCCTGAGTGTATATATAAATATACAGAATGTTAAAAAAATATTCAATATTTTAGAAAGTGCTAGTATGCATCAAAACAACAAAATAATGTCTAATAAACATGGGTCCTACAACACATACTTCCTGAGATCTGAACACTTGTTCATAGGAGGTGCTCAATGTGACGTCCATTCATGGCAATGCATTCCTCTGCCCTTCGGGGTAAGGAATCACGCACTCTTTGAAACTGACCTGGTTGTTCTTGAAAACCAAAAGTCTAAGGGATTTAGATTTGAGGAACGAGCAGGCCAAGGTGTGGGGGATCCCCAACCAATCCAGCGGTCCTGAAATGTCAGCGTCAGGTGTTCACGCTTGTTGCGAAAAAAAAAAAAAGTGCTGACGTGCCATCATGAATGAACCACATCTGTAGTCTTTGCTGACATGGCACATACTCCACCAAGGTAGGCAATACGTTAATAAAGTCCTAATAACGAGACCCAGTTAATCTCTATGGTAGAAAGTATGACGCTTAATCTATCATCAAGAACGTCTGCCCATACGTTGATTGAGAATCGGTGCTGATGCCTTGTTTCTTCAACTGCAAGGGAATTTTCATCAGCCCACACACGCTGATTACGAAAATTCACAACACCATCTCTGCTGAACCCCGCTCATATCCGAACCAAACTTTTGTTTTCAGTATTCCTTGCGACGTATCATTATTCCATGCCAGGGGTGTCAACTACGGTATGATTATCTGGTAGCCTGCTGTACTGTAGGGCAAAAAATGCATTGCCATAAATGGACGTCATATTGAGGAATCTCCTATGAACAAGTGTTCAGATCTCAGAAAGTATGTGTTGTAGGACCCATGTTTATTAGTCATTTTTTTTTTGCTTTGATGCATAAAATATTGGATACTTTTTAACATCCTGTATATATAAGTTTTTTCACTACTGTAAAGTAAGAAAATGTGACAACTCTATCCACAGTTCGCAGTTGTCAACTTCAGTTGAATCACTGTACCTACTGTTAGCGGACAGGAGTCTTGAACTACTGTATTTTCATACTTCAGCTGAAAAACGTACTTAGAGATTCCTGAAAACATCTGACTAATGACACCTTGCTAAGGTTAAACATTTTTATAACGTGATATTTTAATTCTATTGACCTGTCTACATGAAGTTCACATTTGTAATAGAATAGGTTACAAGCCGCTGATTCTTTAAATGCTTACATTACCATTAAGAACAATCGACATTTTAGCCAAGAACGAGCGTTTCGTGATGGGTAATATGAAGCGAGTCTCTTGCGTGATTTATGCACCGTGACATTATGGAAAACGTTCCTAATGTTTTGCGGGAATGTCATGCGAAACTCTTGGGTGCAAATAACAAAGATATTTACACAACATTTAACAACTCACTTTTATTATTCCAACTTCGGTCGTAATACAACCGTAATAATTCCCCGCTGTCATGGAGAAATGTAAGCCTGTGTATTAGCTAACACGATTATATTCGCAACCATCATAATCATCATCATCATCATTATAGTTGTTTCCGCCATTCTTACATAATAGTATTTACATTTACTATACAGTCGACCTGGTTGGCAAGTTGGTATAGCGCTGACCTTCTATGCCCAAGGTTGCGGGTTCGATCCCGGGCCAGGTCGATGGCATTTAATATGCTTAAATGCGACAGGCTCATGTCAGTAGATTTACTGGCATGTAAAAGAACTCCTGCGGGACAAAATTCCTGCACATCCGGCGACGCTGATATAACCTCTGCAGTTGCGAGCGTCGTTAAATAAAACATAACATTAACATTTATTATACATAGTGTTCAGGAAATGTCGCCCGAGAAATATCAACTTGATATGGAGATAAAGTAACGTAAAATCAGGATAGAAACTTAGTCTCTAACTTCAGTCACAAATAGATATTCACTACATTCTATTCGAAGAAGTCAACTCACCATTACGTTAATAATAGCACATTCACTAGATAAAGTGAACCGTAAGTAATGTCATTAATTTCACGGGGTTATTCTTTGAGACATTTCAAACAAAAGATTTTAATAGAATTTTGCTCTTTTTTGCTTCCTTTTCGAGATAAAAATGGTTTTATACGAAACATTTCACAGCATGTTTTGGGACAGCCATCGATTTAATTTCCAATATGTTCAGTCAATTTACAGTTTCTACCAAAGGTTTAAGGAACCTCTTCGAAAGAGATGTTTCACTCCTGACTTTACACTGATACGAAATCCCCTTATCTGTATACAGAGAACAAATGCTTGTGAAAAATGAACTTTTTACTTTAAACCCGTCCACACCTGTGGAGTAAAGGTTAGCGCGTCTGGTCACGAAACCAGGTGGCCCGGGCTCGATTCCCGGTCGGGGCAAGTTATCTGGTTGAGGTTTTTCTGGGGTTTTCCCTCAACCCAATATGAGCAAATGCTAGCTAACTTTCAGTGTTGAACCCCGGACTCATTTCACCGTCATTATCACTTTTATCTCATTCAGACGCTAAATAACATAAAATGTTGATAAAGTGTCGTAAAATAAGTCTACTAAAAATTTAAACCCAATCTCTCTATCTTTCAAACTGTGAATTATATAATAATTTTTCTGTTATGAAAACATACTGACAAATTATATTTTTTGTAAAAAAAAATTAATTACTCCAAAATGAGTGTACTTCCCAAAATTCATTGATCTCACACTTATTCTAGAGTAATTAATTTTAATCTTTGAATGTGTACACGTTTAATGTGATAATACTATTATTTTCAATAAAATCGGGAAAACTGTATAAGATTATTTATAGAAATATATTATATTATACATGAAGTAAAATGAATATATTATGTGTTATGGTTTACTTGGAGAAAGAATGGTTAATGATATACAAGAGAATGAAGGATGAGTGGAACGGAGAAAAATTCTCTCCGGCACCGGGATTTGAACCCAGGTTTCCAGCTCTACGTGCTGACGCTCTATCCACTAAGTAACACCGGATTCCCATCTCTGACAGAATCCTCTCAGTTTAAGTTCCACCTCTTAGGTTCCCTCTAGTGGCCAACCCTCATGCACTGTATGACAGATGTGTGGCTTAGTAGACTGAAAGTCCCATGGTCTGCCCATCGAATAGGGATTATAAAGAATGGACACTGAGCGAATTTTCCTGTGTTTTGTTTCTCTGTGCGCCAGCGGCTAGTTCCACTTTCAAGCGCTAGAGGTATTGTAATCGAGCATACGCTAAGATAATAATTGAGAATAGAATTAAGGCACAGGATCCAAACATCGCCTATCTTATTGCATAATCCAGTAACGCTTTGCTTCAAATAAATTCAAGTTAACAGCTTTCCTTATTTCTCAGTGACAAACTAGTTGTAATAATAATATTTTATATTTCAGATATCATAAATTATATTATAAAATAATATAATACATTATAAAATTAAGTATCGAATTCGTTTAATATTTGTATATAATATAATATAGGTATATGGTTTTACTTCTCGTAAGAGTTTTGTTTTTCCATTTTCAGCGCTATCAAATCATTACATATTTTAATTGTTGTAGGGGTCAACGTCTGAACTCTCATTATAAAGGAACTCTAGAGTCTAGACATTACAGTTAACGAAGGATTTATTATTTTATGGATCCAATTTATTTTATTTGAGTACATAATGTACCGTACCTAGATGTATTAATTATATGTATTATATTTCCGCTGTGTCGACTGCTAGCTGGTGTGATGTCAGCGCCAACTCTAGGGAGAAAGCAGAATCTGACGCTCTAGCTGGCTTGAAGGTCATTGAAATCGGTCCGGCTACATCAAAGGTACCGACGCGAAGTGTCCATTCTTTATAATCCCTATTCGCTGGTCTGCCTCGTGTAAATCTCTAGTTGACCTTCACTTAACCTATGGTGACAACGGCAACTTCATTAGTCCAAGGAAACGAACCCGGGTTTCGTAACAGAATCCCAGAATGCACTCCGTGTTGAGCCGTAGCTCTGTTAGAGGCCTTCGGAAACACACAAAACAAGAGAATCTGTGTTGTGAAGGCTTAGAAAAACGCCGAAAAGTATTTAAGTGGGCGGTGGTGATAAAATCCATGGCCCACTTCTTTCAGCTATCTGAAATGGAACTGCAGTCTAAAACAATGCATTCTTATTATATCCCACCTTAAGATATGACAGTCAAAGCTAACAGAATGGCCTTCGCGTGACCGGAGTGACAGGGCCGCAATGTGTCGCTCGGAATAGAAATTACCTGAGTAATATCTACATCTCACGAAAATGCGCCAGCGACACCTATCTCGCTGTGGCGTGGTGATTTGATGTTAAACAACCCGGGTTTCGATGTTAGAGACCGGCTACCCTGACTGGTAATTTTCTACATTAAGGTTGAGTTGGTTATTAAAACCACGGGTAAGCTGTGAAATTGTAACTATATTTTTTTGTCCTAGCTTAAGCTTTACCTCTAATAATCATAACTATATGATTTTCTGCAATGCCCTCAGGCTGAAAAAATGTAGACAAGAGCAGGAATAGGGGAGACTCGGCTAATTCCGCAATGTTAAGAAGTAAATCTATAATATTTTTTATGTTCGACCATGCCAAAATGTAGTAATTATACATCTGGTAGCAGTCCTTTAATGCATGTCATTAAAGTACACCTATTCATTAAAGTTCAGGTTTTCGATTATTCTCGCATATGCAATCGAAAGACAACGAGGGAAACGTCACGGAGGCTGGAAATCCAATACTGTCGCAGAAGGTTATGTTCTGTTACTATAATAATTAGCGTTAATTGTAAATAATATTCAAATACATTCAATTTGTCATCTCGTTTTTCAATTCTAAATCAATTTCCAGGTTATATCAAAATTAGTTCGTTATTCTCTACATTACATCAAGGTCAATGACATTATTGTTCCTAGGAAAAAATCAATACTTTCGCGTCTGCGTACATCTCACAATTTACGAGCTATGCACAAAGTCACTTCCGATCTTCAGTCAGATATATAGTGTTCTATAGTGTCAGTGAAATGTGTTACAGAGTGTCAGTGAAATGTGTGCTAAAGTGTCAGTGAAATACGTCATAGTGCCACTACAGTGAGTGAGATGAGAGTAAAGTGAAAGACTATTGAAACTTATGTAGGGCCTATACATAATTATGTAGGTTGTATTGTAAAATTAGGTATTTTATTTTATGTTTTATTATTATTGTGTTAAATTGCATTGTGTATTATTATTGTATTGTGTATAAAATTGTATATGTGTTGTAAAATTGTATTGTGTATTGTTAATATTGTATATACCACTGCCACCGGGTGCTTGCCCACTTGCAGTGTAAATAAATACATACGAATAAAATGAATACTTCTGAATAATTTCAAGTTAGAAATATGGTCGAGCATAAAAAGTCGAATGAAACTTGCCTAAAATGGTAATTAAGACGCTCGTATGAAAATTATTAAACTCGCTTGCGCTCGTTTCATAAACAAACTACTCGCGTCTTAATTACTATCATTATAGGCTCGTTGCATAATGTACTATATCAAAATGTTTATTGAAAAATATTATCACGGTATGTAGACATGTACGAAACCTTTCATTACCAAATGAGATAAAGAGACCTATTAAAATGGAAATATATTTAGTTGTACATACATTACAGTAGAAAAAGAACTCGGGTAATTCCTCAACAGTGCGGATAAAGCCGCAATAGGACTTGGCTAATTCCGCAGTAGTAAATAATTATGGAAGCAACATAAAAGTAACAATTCATATGTAATAATGCTCACTTTCTTCACAGCTGAGTAGCAAAACACGAAAAACAGCCAACTTTCGAGGTTTCACTGTATTTGCCGACAGAGGTGACGACCAATATCCTTGATTTTTTTCTATAGCACTGCAGAGGACATGCCTTCTGTTGACAGCCTCTCAAAACTTACGTTCACGCTATTGTAAAGCCGCAGTAAAATCATAATATGCACTACTGCGGAATTACCTGTACTGCTGAATTAGCCGAGTTTTCCCTACTTAAAGTTATGTTTATTGTTGTCTGTAAAACGTTTTTAAAATTATGTTTTATTTAAGGACGTTCGCAGCTGCCGAGGTTAAATCAGCGTCGCCGGTGTGCCGGAATTTTATCCCGCAGGAGTTCTTTTATTTATTTATTTATTTATTTATTTATTTATTTATTTAACGTGGTACAGATAAGGCCATCAGGCCTTCTCTTCCCCTCTACCATGCCAGTAAATCTGCCGACATGAGCCTGTCGCATTTAAGCACATTTAAGTGCCATGGACCTGGGATCGAAGCCGCAACCTCGGGCACAGAAGACTTCACTCTACCAACTGTGCCAACCAGGGTGACTTGTTGTCTATGATTATGAAGGTGTATTAATCTCTCATTCTGTTCTAATTGCAATGCTCGTGAATGCTGCATATTACAGTCACTTTTTGGAACACCCTTTACGACCAGCAATACGTCGGAATCGCCGAAATCTAGTGTCTACCTATCCCATTGTGCTGCTTCTCGATGGTACTCCACACATGGCTGGCCTAGTGGTCAATTTACTTTAACAGGTGGAACTGGGAAATTCTAGAGCATCCTCCGTATCCTCAGCATATGAGTCACTGTAGCTACTACTGTCACTCAAGACAAGACGAGGGGAAGGAATGTGACCTTCTTGACTGTGACTGCTGATTATAATAAACGTCACTCAGATAAGCAAACCAGTAGCCAGGTTATTAGGCCTACTCATGCCGAAAAACATGAGTAAAAATATGCATAGTGGAATTCAAGAATATTAATTATTTTAATACAGTAAATATATGATACTCGACGAGATTATTTTAAGAACTCTAAGTACGTCAATAATGTGAATGAGGTTTTGTCCTTAATTACAGTGTTGCCACTAATTTTCTAATAATTCCTGCATTTTGGACAACCTACTTATGAGATGTGATATTCTGCTATGCATTGAAGAAGGATATTGTGTTAATGAAATAGTTAACATTACCGTCAAGTCATTTTTCGTTACATTTAAAAAAATGGAGCCAGTATTTTGTTGCCTTTTTTTTCAATTCTGAAAACTGCTCCACATAATGTTCAATTTTATTTCTGAGTTCCATTCCGAATGCAATTCCACCGCTGTCTTAGCAAGAAAGTAAGCTAAAACGCTCTCATGTTTATTTTATTCGACGTTTTCCTCCCGCCTAACTTCGAAAGGCTCTCTAAGCGAGACAGCAGCTTTTGGGGTAAAAGAATTTAAAGCGGAAAGAGGCAGTTTGAGGCAGAAAATTCAAGCTACAATACTTGGTTAGTTGTGGTTCTAATCCAGCATCTTAAAATATTTGTACTCGGTCTTTCTTTACTCCAAATATAAATTAATATTTACTACAAAGAGCTATACCAATATATATATATATATACAAAGCAGTGGAAAAGCAGCAACTAGTTATGATTTCTATGTAATACTGATGGATAATAAAACGAAATTTAAAGAAGAGAATAAGAGAAAAAAAAATAATTTTTTAATGACCTGAAAAATATTGAAGAAAAAATATCTATCGGGTAAAAACGACAAAAAAAATTACACATTTTGTTTTGTTATAACATAAAAATTACTGTAATAAATGTCATAGTTTTAAAGTTAAAATAAAAATAATGACATTTCATCGACATTCGCCCACTAGACCCTAGAACAAATTGCGAAATTGACTTTTGATCTTCTAGATAGTTGCAGAGACCGTACCGCTATAAAGGTAAATACCGGTATTTTTGCAGTATTTTTCAATACCGATAAAGAATATCGCAAATCCTTAATAACTGTATGACGTCAGTTTAGGACGTTTTTACCGGTATTGACGTGCTTTAATAAAATACCAGTAAACACCATAAAGTGAATAAAACACAAATTACTGAAATAACCAGAGTCGAATCGAAATTATAATTTCAAGGGAAAAATTGTTCCGGGTCGGGTATCGATCCCGGGACCCTTCGCTTGGCGCACGAATGCTCTACCGACTGAGCTACCCAGGAACTACACACACCACAGTCCCAATTTTTCCCTTTATATATATACACAACTCAAGTGGATTGACTAGACAGAATACATAATTACAGATTGAAATAATGTTAAGTATATTGTGCTTAATAAACTTATTGACAAAATGTATTATTTTACGTAATTTATTACAAAGGTAATGAAGTTAATGTGTTGGGTCCATTTTAAATGATTGTCGAATATTATGCCTAAATATTTAACTTCAGAGGACTCCTTAATAATCGGACATTTACATTCCATAATGCAACAATCAGAGTTATGTAATTTAATACTTAATGTAGATGTAGGAGGTTTGTTACATTTTTTCAGATAATGGGAATGGAATAATTATGATTTTATTTTCGTTGATAAAAAGATAATTTTTGTTAAACCATTTTTTATTAATGTAAGTCCATTAATTATATTTGAGTTATTGTATCATACCAAGTTTTCCCACCAAAAAGTAAAACTGTATCATCTGCATAAGAATAATGAACACCATTGTATTATTGTAAGTCAATTTTTAATAAGTCATTAATATATGTAGTAAAAATAAAATAGAGCCAAGAACTGTGCCTTGGGGAACACCTATATTAATAATTGAAGGTTCACTTGAATAATTGTCAATTTTCGTTATTTGAATTGTCGTTGAGATACGATTTTATTAAGTTTAAAGTATTATCTTTAATTCCTAATAAGTCTAATTTCTAATGTATCGGTATAAGTAATACCGGTATTATATCGTATAATTTCGGTATCGGATCACTGGATAGTTGAAATGAACCACTGTCCGATGTGTAAAACTGTGAATTCAAATGAAATTAGTAACCATATTGTTCTTGTAACAGGAAATCTCTGTCTTTTAAGTATTTCCTGAAAAGAAACACTAGACAGAATTATTTAAGTCGCCACAGTACAACAGATAGGTTCATACTTTCTAGCAGTGTCAAAACTCGAGCGTTTGCATTTCTCTTTCCCGCTCAGAAGCTCAAAGCCCAAGCTGTGGAAACTACTTAGTCCATTATTTGAGTTATTGTATCATACCAGGTTTTTCCACCAAAAAGTGAAACTGTGTCATCTGCATAAGAATAATGAACACCATTGTATTGTTGTAAGTAAATTTTAATAAGTCATTAATATATATATACATATATATATATATATATATATATATATATATATATCAAAAAGAAAATAGGACCAAGAACTGTGCCTTGGGGAACACCTATATTAATAATTGAATGTTCACTTGAACAATTGTCAATTTTCGTTATTTGAATTCTGTCGCTGAGATACGATTTTATTAAGTTCAAAGCATTACGTTTGATTCCTAATAAGTCTAATTACTTATACCGGTATTATATCGTATAATTTCGGTATTGGATCACTGGATAGTTGAAATGAGCCAATGCGATGTGTAAAACTGTGAATTCAAATGAAATTAGTAACCACACTGTTCTTGTAACAGGAAATCTCTGTCTTTTAAGTATTTCCTGAAAAGAAACACTAGACAGAATTATTTAAGTCGCCACAGTACAACAGATAGGTTCATACTTTCCAGCAGTGTCAAAACTCGAGCGTTTGCATTTCTCTTTCCAGCTCAGATGCTCAAAGCCCAAGCTGTGTAAACTACTTAGAGCTGAAGGTACTACAATAGAGAAATGCTTCAAATATTTATAATAGTTGCACGTCCTTACGCGCCTATCCGTTCCACTCTGGTTGCCTCAAAACGCGAGACGCAACGAAAGAGAAGACAAAGACTCTTTATGCTTCAAGGAAGTATTGATTCCTCTCAAGTTACAAAATTATATACCGAGTGTCAAAATGAGTTACACAGGTCTATGAAATGCGAAAAGAAAACTAAAGGCGACAAGTTTTGACATCTTGAACTTTCTCTTGTGCATGGCTTCACATCAAGATAACACAACTAGAGTATCCGTCATAGATGCGCAGGGTTGCCAAATTACTGAAGCTGAAAAGTCGTACCAACCTCTGACAATTGTACACTAAAGAAAAGAGTCGTACTCTCTTCCATTTTAAAATAAAATATGTTAATAATTGCATTGCTTATTATATAAGTACCGTCATTTCCCATAACTATGGTCCTGGAACACAACTATGGTTCAAGATACAGCCATTCACAGAAGATTGTAGAAATAATATAGACCGTTCGTAGATAGCTGCGATAACTTGACTTCAAACTACAGTACAACAAAAATATAGATAAACGAGGTACTACGTTATGGAGTACAAAATTTGAATGGACCAAAGTTGTGTTCCAGGACCATACAGTAGTTATTGGAAATGATGGTACTTATTTTCTACACTGTTTACACACATCCCAATTCCATGCAACATTATTGTGATTTCTTATTACGAAATTAGATGTCAGAAAAAATTTTAATGCATATTTGCTAAGTAAAATAAATAAATAAATAAATAAATAAATAAATAAATAAATAAATAAATAAATAAAACGAATGAATAAAAAGAATAAATAAAAATGAATAAACAAAAATAAATAAATAAAGAAAAATGAATAAATAAAAATAAATAAATAAACAAAATGAATAAATAAAAATAAATAAATAAACAAAAATGAATAGATAAAAATAAATAAATAAAAATGAATACATAAAATAAATAAATAAACAAATGAATAGATAAAATAAACAAACAAATGAATAGATAAAAAAATACAAATAAATGAGTAGATAAAATGAACAAGTAAATGAATAGATAAAAATGATTAAATATATAAAATAAATAAATAAAAATAAATAATAAATAAATAGATAAAATAAATAAATAGATAAAATAAACAAATAAATAAATATATAAAAATAAATAAATGGATAAAAATAAAGAAATAAATACGTAAAATAAATAAATAAATAGATGAAAAAATAAAAAATAAAAAATAAAAATAAATCAATAAATAAATAAATAGATGAAAAAATAAAAAAATAAAAAATAAAAATAAATAAATAAATAGATAAAAATAAAAATAAATAAAAAATAAAAATAGATAAAAATAAATAAATAAAAATAAATAAATAAAAAATAAATAAATAAAAATAAATAAATAAATAAATAAAAATAAATAAGTACAAACATTTCGGAATACGGCTTCAGCATTAAAACAGAAACCATTAGGGCGACCAAGACCAATGCGATCTCCACTAAACATTGCAACTGTTCGTCAAGCATTCGTACGGAGCCCTCAACGTTCGGCTAGAAAACATCCAGCAGCTTTGCAATTAAGTAAACGCAGTCATAGGAGAATTTTGTAACAGGATCTTAATTTTCATCCATATAGAATGGTAATGGTCCACGAACTTGAAGATTGTGACATGGGAAATCGTCTGAGGTTTGCTAAAGTTTCTTGAAATCCTGTCCTACAATATTGTTCTGTTAATGTCAGACGAAGCACATTCTCATTTGTTCGGAAGTGTAAATAAACAGAACTTCCGGTACTGGGCAGAGGAAAATCCGTAAGACATCAACATGTGAACGCGTCGCTGTCTGCTGTGGTGTCGCACAGTTCGAGATTATTGGCCCATACCGTATTTCAAATGACGCAATCCACAGTTTTATGGTCTTGCGGCTAGGAACACGTCCTTGACGTGGAATCTGAAAGTGTGTGCGGAATTGAACTGAAGAATTAAATGGCATACCATAAGGAATACATTTATATTATTGTTTGATATTTGACTTACATATTTTCCATTTTACGTGCACTTGAAAATGGGGAGATATTTCTGTCTCACTTTACTTACTTACTTACTTACAAATGGCTTTTAAGGAACTCGAAGGTTCATTGCCGCCCTCACATAAGCCCGCCATCGGTCCCTATCCTGTGCAAGATTAATCCAGTCTCTATCATCATATCCCACCTGCCTCAAATCCATTTTAATATTATCCTCCCATCTACGTCTCGGCCTCCCCAAAGGTTTTTTTCCCTCCGGTCACCCAACTAACACTCTATATGCATTTCTGGATTCGCCCATACGTGCTACATGCCCTGCCCATTTCAAACGTCTGGATGTAATGTTCCTAATTATGTCAGGTGAAGAATACAATGCGTGCAGTTCTGCGTTGTGTAACTTTCTCCATTCTCCTGTAACTTCATCCCGCTTAGCCCCAAATATTTTCCTAAGAACCTTATTCTCAAACACCCTTAACCTATGTTCCTCTCTCAGAGTAACAGTCCAAGTTTCACAACCATACAGAACAACCGGTAATATAACTGTTTTATAAATTCTGCCTCACCTTGAATTTAAATATAAAAATATTTTAGCTTGTCTTGAATCGACACTCCAGTTATGTATTCAGAATTAAGTTTCACTCCATATTATTATATTTCAAAAGAATTAGCGTACAAAACCCTTGTTCGCCCAATTATGGAATATGGAGCTGTAGGTTGGGATCCGTACAGACAAACCCAAATCGATTCAATAGAAAAGGTCCAACGCAAGGCAGCAAAATATGTCAAAATGGAGAAGGGATATGGTGAGGAGATAGTAAAAGACTTAGGGTGGGAACTTCTCAAATCAAGGCAACGAAAAACCAGACTCACCGCATTGTTTAAGGCACAAATGGGACACAAAGCATGGACCGACATCAATGCTAGATTAGCAACATCATCATACTTAGGAAGGGCTGATCATATTAGGAAGTTTAAATGTAGAAAACAAAGAACGGACGTGACAAAATTTTCTTTTGTTAACCGCACAATAGTAGACTGGAACAGCTTACCTGCGGCAATCTTTGAGGGTGGTCCTCTCAAAATCAATACATTTAAGGAAAGGTTGAGAAGATTAGACTGAAAATGTAATTGGAGGTGCAGTGTAATTATTTAAGTTGTGTCATGTACTTAATTGAATTGATATATAATTAATTATGTTGATAAGTAATTATTAAGTTGATATGTAATTAATTAAGATGATATGTAATTTAGTTGATATGTAAATAAAATAAGGTGATATGTAATTAATTAAGATGATATGTAATTTAGTTGATATGTAAATAAAATAAGGTGATATGTAATTAATTAAGATGATATGTAATTAAGTTGGTATGAAATTAATTAAAGTGATATGTAATTATTTAAATTGGTAATAGTTGGGTGAAATAGAAGTACTTATAAGTCAGATTTACTTTTGCTTGTTGTAGGCGTTATTATAGAATAGTTTTTAATTATAGTCCTAGGTTTATTGCATCTACTATTTATAGATTTACGTTTATTTTATTTTATTTCATTTAGGTTTATTTTATTTTATTTCATGTAATTGTAATTACTGTATATTATATATCACTGCCACCGGGTGTATACCCAATTGTAGTGATAATAAATACATACATTATAACAATCGCCTCTTTTTTCGACGAAATCGTTTATTTAACAATAATTAAAGTAATGAAAGAGTGATGGAACGGAGAAAAATTCTCTCCGGCGCCGGGATTTGAACCCGGGTTTTCAGCTCTACGTGCTGATGCTTTGTCCGCTAAGCCACGCCGGATACAACCCCGACGCCGGTTAGAATCGTCTCAGATTAAGCTCCATCTCTTGGGTTCCCTCTAGTGGCCGCCCTCTGCACTACGTCATAGATGTCTATGAACGCAGGACCGAAGTCCATACATGTGTTGAGGTGCACTCGAATGAGTGACTGGTTGGCCGGGATCCGACGGTATGGGCGCCGTCTTAAATCACAAAGTGATTTATTACGCATATCATATATATTTTTTTGATGTACCGAAGTACATATGATATTTCCATGCAGATATTCTGCGTCATCATATGATGAAAGAGTGATGGAATGGAGAAAAATTCTCTCCGGCGTGGCTTAGCGGACAAAGCATCAGCACGTAGAGCTGAAAACCCGGGTTCAAATCCCGGCGCCGGAGAGAAATTTTCTCCGTTCCATCACTCTTTCATCATATGATGACGCAGAATATCTGCATGGAAATATCATATGTACTTCGGTACATCAGGCTATATTTACAACTACAGAAGATGACCTCCAACGAGCTTTGTTTAAACTGAACTGCATCGCCAAAGAATATGATCTTCAGATATCTACTAAAAAGACTAAAGTGATGGGTTTTAAGGGAACAACGCCATTAAGAACAAAAATAATTATTAATAATGAAATCATAGAGCAAGTGAACTGTTTCAATTACCTAGGCTGCATGATATCATATGAACAAATTAACGACGTAGATAGGAAGCTCTCTAAATTCCAGCAGTTAATTGGCACGATAAAAAGAACACTAAAGAAGAAAGTTAGGACTGACACAATTTTAAAATTTTACAAAACAATGGCGATTCCAACATTAACCTATGGATCCGAAACATGGTGTATGACAACTCAACAAATGAAGAGAATAGAAGCAGCTGAAATGAGACTGCTAAGGCCAATAGCAGGATATAGCTTATTGGACCACAAGCGAAATGAAGACATACGATAGGAACTAAATATGCCAAATATTAAAGAAACTATCACAGAATATAGGAATAAATGGCATGAACATATATGTAGGATGGAACCAACTCGCATTCCATACCGACTACACCATTATAAACCCCAAGGGAGAAGACGAATCGGACGCCCTAGAAAACGCTGGAAAGACCAATTTTAATATTGCTATGGAGACGAAACGGGCCAATGGGCCCAAATCGTTTTTTTTTTTTAATTTATTTGACAATTTTTGTACATTAGTACTATCAATTGTGCTTAAATAATTAACGTTACAATAATATGAGACTTGTGGAGAGGGTGACGTCCATTAACGTTCCTCAAAGCATCAACAAATCAGTGTGCCTTTTCCTCTTGAGGCGACGATCAGGCCGTGCAGGGGGCAGGTTCCGAGGAATCTGGTTGATTAAGTTGTTAGAATGTGTTGACAATGTTGCAAATAAGCGTGTGTAGGAAGAATGAATTACAGTCTCTATTTTGGCTAGGTCTAGATCTGAATGAAGTGTTTCATTTCTTACGTACCATGGTGCTCCAGTGATTATCCTTAGTGCCCGATTTTGGAATGTTTGAATACGCTTGATTTGGCTTATAGAAGCCGATCCCCATAATGAACATCCATAGAGCCAAATAGGTTTGAGAAGCATTACATATATTAACCTTTTGTTGGAAAGGGAAAGACTAAAGCTGGAAAGTATTGCTTTCAATCGATGAAGTCTGTATCTTAATCTCTGGAGGGTGTAAGTGAGATGTTTATTCCAGGTCAAGCGACTGTCTAGGATGAGTCCAAGATATCGTATTTCTTCATGCTGTGGTACTGGTGAACAGTTGAGGTATAATGGAAGTACTTTTTCTTTTTTGAGGTATGTGAATGTTACTGTTGATGACTTATTTGTGTTCATGACTGTTCTCCATTTTTTGTTCCATATTTCAATTTCCTGAAGAAAGTTTTGTAGAATGGTTGTCACTTGTTCACCAGTATCTCCTTTGCTAAGGACAGCAATGTCATCAGCGAACTGAGCTACAGTTGGCCCAAATCGTATTGTTGATGATGATGACTTCGGTACGTCAAAAAAATATAAATAATTAAAGTAGCCTACTTGTATTTTACTGTGCAATTCTTTTGTTATCTGCAGTTTCCAGTGACTAAACGATTAAAAGTGAAAGGTCACACGTACTCCTTTCCACACTGATGAACAAGCCGGAGATACGTAATTAACGAACCACTACAGAATATTATCTGTGGCTTCATGCAACGTGCTTTATAGATAATTTAACAGACAAAAAGCTGAATATAATGCAGTGCGTTGAAATACATTTTCATGTAATATTTATCGTGAGCTGTGTGTGGAACCCTAAACGTTTTCCGAAGTAATTCCGTGAAGTAATTTCACTGCCCACATGAATTAATTATATCGCACAGTCGTACTGGCGCAGAATCCTGCCCGCTGTGGCGTACTCTTGTCGCAGTGCGAAATCTAAACAGTGGAAGCCATCCTGTCAGTAGGTAACCACCTACCACGTTTCCTGTCTAGTTATATTACTACACAGCTGCACTAGAAAGGACTTGCTTTCCTGCACACTGGCAAGACGTAAATAATTAATTAGGCCTACTCTTTGTGTCTGATAAACTCTTTTATAATTTACTATGTTGCTAATTTTAAATATAAATAAAAATAGTTAAATATGCAATAGGAATATAATATACAATTACAATACACGAACAACCAATAAATCAAGGCAGTCCCTCACGAATGGTTTGGAGTTTAATTCCATTTTAAAAAAATGGTATACCGGTATGGAAATTTTACAAGGTAAAATATTTTTGTTGCTAATTTTTTGAGTTTATTTCATTTCACAAAATGCTGTACCGGCACGGAAACTTTAAAAGCTAATAATTACTGTTATTAATTTATGGGTTTTAATTTAATTTCACAAAATGGTGTACAGGTACTGAAACTTTAGAAGCTGAAAGATTTTTGTTGTTAATTTTTGGGGTTTAATTTCATTTCATAAAATGGTGTACAGGTAATGAATCTTTACAAGCTGAAAGATTTTTGTTGCTAGTTTTTGGGGTTTAATTTCATTTCACAAAATAGTGTACAGGTACTGAGACTTTAAAAACTGAGAGATTTTTGTTGTTAATTTTTGGGGTTTAATTTCATTTCACAAAATAGTGAGAGATTTTTGTTGTTAATTTTTGGGGTTTAATTTCATTTCACAAAATAGTGTACAGGTACTGAAACTTTACAAGATGAAAAATTTTGGTTGTTAATTTTTGGGGTTTAATTTCATTTCACAAAATGGTGTACAAATACTGAATCTTTACAAGCCGAAAGATTTTTGTTGTTAATTTTTGGGGTTTAATTTCATTTCACAAAATAGTGAGAGATTTTTGTTGTTAATTTTTGGGTTTAATTTAATTTCACAAAATAGTGTACAGACATTGAAACTTTACAAGCTGAAAAATTTTGGTTGTTAATTTTTGGTTTTTAATTTCATTTCCCAAAATGGTGTATAGGTACTGAATCTTTACAAGCCGAAAGATTTTTGTTGTTAATTTTTGGGGTTTAATTTCATTTCACAAAATGGTGTGCAGGTACTCAAACTTTAGAAGCTAAAAGATTTTTGTTGTGAATTTTTGGGGTTTAATTTCATTTCACAAAATGGTGTGCAGGTACTCAAACTTTAGAAGCTAAAAGATTTTTGTTGTGAATTTTTGGGGTTTAATTTCATTTCACAAAATGGTGTGCAGGTACTCAAACTTTAGAAGCTAAAAGATTTTTGTTGTGAATTTTTGGGGTTTAATTTCATTTCACAAAATGGTGTGCAGGTACTCAAACTTTAGAAGCTAAAAGATTTTTGTTGTTAATTTTTGGGGTTTAATTTCATTCCACATAACTATGTACTGATTCGGAAATTTCACAAGCTAAAAGATTTTTGTTGTTAATTTTCAAATATAAATAAACGATAGATAAATATTCAATAGTCCCTTCCGAGTAATGTCAGAGACTGCCAGACATCAAACGAATTTAAGAACAGACTAAGAAAGCCTTATGAATTAATTATCGCTAGCAATAGTAGCAGATTCAATAAAATTTTCCTTTTTTTCCTAGTTATATATGTAACATGATATATTGCATTGCCTTATTATTATTATTATTATTATTATTATTATTATTATTATTATTATTATTATTATTATTATTCTCCTGAATCTTGAGAGTATAGTAGGGCCTATACTGTATCATACTTCATATATGATGATATAAGATGAAGTATAGTATAATATACGTGCATTTGTGCCCTAACTGTAACCTGCAGAATTTTTTCAGCATTTTTCTTCATGTCAGTGACTTTTTTAAAGCGTAGAATTATATTGAACTTTAAAAATAAAAGAACAAATGTCTCAGGACTCAGGAGCTATTATTATTATTATTATTATTATTATTATTATTATTATTATTATTATTACTTACAAATGGCTTTTAAGGAACCCGAAGGTTCATTGCCGCCCTCACATAAGCCCGCCAGCGGTCCCTATCCTGTGCAAGATTAATCCAGTCTCTATCATCATACCCCACCTCCCTCAAATCCATTTTAATATCATCCTCCCATCTACGTCTCGGCCTCCCTAAAGGTCTTTTTCCCTCCGGTCTCCCAACTAACACTCTATTTGCATTTCTGGATTCGCCCATACGTGCTACATGCCCTGCCCATCTCAACCGTCTGGATTTAATGTTCCTAATTATGTCAGGTGAAACCTTTAGGGAGGCCGAGACATAGATGGGAGGATAATATTAAAATGGATTTGAGGGAGGTGGGGTATGATGATAGAGACTGCATTAATCTTGCACAGGATAGGGACCGCTGGCGGGCTTATGTGAGGGCGGCAATGAACCTTCGGGTTCCTTAAAAGCCATTTGTAAGTAAGTAAGTAAGTAAGTAAGTAATAATAATAATAATAATAATAATAATAATAATAATAATAATAATAATAATAATAATAATAATAGCTCCTGAGTCCTGAGACATTTGTTCTTTTATTTTTGAAGTTCAATATAATTCTACGCTTTAAAAAAGTCACTGACATGAGGAAAAATGCTGAAAAAATTCTGCAGGTTACAGTTAGGGCACAAGAGCACGTATATTATACTATACTTCGGGTCTCTGCACATTCATCTTATATCATCATATATGAAATATGATACAGTATAGGCCCTACTACACTCTCAAGATTCAGGAGAAGAATCTCACGCCCCTACAGAAGAGAAAGACGACCATATAAAGGATAGCTTCTATGAGGAATTGGAACATACTTTTGATCAGTTCCCTAGATATCACATGAAAATTTTTTTGGGGGGATTTCAATGCTAAAGTAGGACGGGAGGATATTTTTAGACCAACTATTGGAAAAGAGAGCCTACACGCAATTAGTAGTGACAATGGAGTTAGATTAGTCAACTTTGCCACATCGAAAAAAAAATTAATTGTCAAAAGTACAACATTATTATTATTATTATTATTATTATTATTATTATTATTATTATTAAATTACATAAACAATTCTATTATTAGATGAAATTATGTCTGAGAAGCATTGCTAATTGTTACGTTTTCACCTTTCTCGTCTGCCTATCTTTTATTTTTCAGTGTCCAAGTTACTTGAGCTATATCAAACGCACGGCGGCTCTCCCGTAACATGTGGTAAGCAGGACGCCGGGCCTTGAGTTAAGGAAGCATAGAACATTACATTAATAACGGGTAAAAAACCCCTGGGATTGTAACCCTTGACCGTGACTTCCACGTAACACAATATTACTCAACTTCTGGATATGGCAGCCGACAATACGGTAAACAATTTCATCGGCACATCATTCAAGACGGTGCAAAACTTACCCACTTGCAAACCTCGCAGTTGTGGCGTTTAAATAAACGCATTCTGACATTCAGTACCTGCCTGCCTATACCCTCTGAAGTAAACTATGCAGCATCTATGACTATCAACACTACAAGGTTTTATGGACGGATCTATATTTAGTGAAGCGTGTAAACTATGTGTTATGTAACTTCCTCCATTCTCCCTTTAATATGTAGTTCTTTCGCCCAAATGACTTCGTAAGCACCTTTATTTTTAAACTACACCAGTTTCTTCTCTCAGATTAAAAGCCAACCAGCCAGTATGTAAAGCAACCTGTTAATGGAATGTACAGTCTGTCAGTAAACAATGATTCAAATTCAATTGTGGCTTCCTTCTTCATCCTTTTATGTTAGCCTTTGATAAACCTGCCTGAACGGTCTTAAGGTACGTTTTCCTCGGCGCGACTATTGCGATGATCGTGCAACGATGATCGTTGAGCACTATTTCTTTGTATTTTCTATGGAGCTGTTTTCCTCCGAGCGACTGCCGCGACTCTAGAAAATACAAAGAAATAGTGCTCAACGATTATCGTTGCACGATCGTCGTTGAACGATCATTGCAATAGTCGCACCGAGGAAAACGTACATTTAGTCTTCGTTCTGAAAGTTACAGTAGTGGCAAAAAAAAAAAAAAAACCGGACCGACCCTTGTAGCTGATTTCAGAGCCTTGTTCACTTCAGAGCACGATACACTGGTAACTAAGACTTTCGTGGTTCGAATCCTGCCTGGGAAGGAAACTTTTTCTTGTTCCTTATTCAAATTTCTTTCCAATACTTTTCGATTGCTGGTAAAATTCATGTTTGGGAATAATAATTTATTAATTTATTTATTTATTTATTTCAAATATACAGAATAAAGAAATATAATTACAAAACAAACAAAGAGAAATACAAATAAAATAATACAAGCAATATGAAAAGAAGATACAGTAGTATTAACAAAATTTGAGACCGAATGAGCAGCGCTCGTGCTCGGTCGCAGTTCAGAGTTATAAGTTAATTAAGTTTGGAGCAACAATAACAAATATAAATGATACTCGGGAGGAAATTAAACGCAGAATAAATATGGGAAATGCGTGTTATTATTCGGTTGAGAAGCTTTTGTCATCTAGTCTTCTGTCAAAAAATCTGAAAGTTATAATTTATAAAACAGTTATATTACCGGTTGTTCTGTATGGTTGTGAAACTTGGTCTCTCACTTTGAGAGAGGAACAGAGATTAAGGGTGTTTGAGAATAAGGTTCTTAGGAAAATATTTGCGGCTAAGCGGGATGAAGTTACAGGAGAATGGAGAAAGTTACACAACGCAGAGCTGCACGCATTGTATTCTTCACCTGACATAATTAGGATCATAAAATCCAGACGTTTGAGATGGGCAGGACATGTAGCACGTATGGGCGAATCCAGAAATGCATATAGAGTGTTAGTTGGGAGGCCGGAGGGAAAAAGACCTTTGGGGAGGCCGAGACGTAGGTGGGGAGATAATATTAATATTGATTTGAGGGAGGTAGGATATGATGGTAGAGACTGGATTAATCTTGCTCAGGATAGGGACCAATGGCGGGCTTATGTGAGGGCGGCAATGAACCTCCGGGTTCCTTAAAAGCCAGTAAGTAAGTAAGTAAGTAAGTAAGTAGTAAGTTAACTACGTAGTAAAATATCGCTGCAATCGAAAAGTATTGAGAATAAATTTGAATAAGGAGCAAAAAAAATTTCCTTCCCAGGTAGGATTCGAACCACGAAAGTCTTAGTTACCAGTCTATCGTGCTCTGAGTGAACAAGGCTCTGAAATGAAATAGACATCGCACAAAGACACTATCCATTACCACAGTAATAGAAGGATTTCGGCAAAAAATATAAAAGATGTCGGTGGGAACACAGTGGTAAGATGTACAGTAGTGGCAAAAAAAAACAGACCGACCCTTGTAGCTGATTTCAGAGCCTTGTTCACTTCAGAGCACGATACACTGGTAACTAAGACTTTCGTGGTTCGAATCCTGCCTGGGAAGGAAACTTTTTTTTGTTCCTTATTCAAATTTATTCCCAATACTTTTCGATTGCTGGTAAAATTCATGTTCTGGGAATAATAAGTTAATAAAGTAGTAAAATATCGCTGTAATCGAAAAGTATTGGGAATAAATTTGAATAAGGAACAAAAAAAAAAAAAAAAAAAAAAAAAAAATTCCTTCCCAGGCAGGATTCAAACCACGAAAGTCTTAGTTACCAGTGTATCGTGCTCTGAGTGAACAACACTCTGAAATCAGCTACAAGGGTCGGTCCTTTTTTTTTTTTTTTTTTTTTTTGCCACTGCTATGATGAAGGCCGTCGGCAGCCTTTGACGACTAGTAAATTTTGGGATCTGTCTCGACGCTCGCATCTGTAAATGTGTTATATACATCTTTTGGGGCTCCTCTGTAATTCCAAATTAGTTCTTATCTGCAAAATTCCTTACTCACAAATTGGGCATTATATTAATTATAGTAAGCTTCCTTTGTCAGATTGCTTAGATGTTAACTGCTTTTTCTGACAATGTCCAGGTCTCACTTCCATACACCAAAATGGGCTTGATTACTGTCTTAGAAATACGGTAATCTTGTCCATCCTTATCGGAACTTATTAATCGCTGTTATGTCAGACATTATTCTATGAATAACGACCATGTAAGAGTTCAAGTCGTGCCAAAAACCTTGCACTTCGGCACTCGCCAAGACGTGAAGTACTGACCCAATTCTGCGACAATTTCGCCATTGAGCAACACAGGAACATTGTCAATGTCTGCTAATGTTTCTATGCCAAGTACACAACTAGCTTTTCCTCTAGTCAATTAATGATGCAATAAGAGCGTTAAATAAGCCACATTGGATCCGTACGTACTGTGAGGATGTGTATACTAGAATCGTGCAATGCTCAAATATCAGAGGGGATAGGTATCAATAAGTTATATTACAAACTTCGCCCCACTCTATAGATATCCAACAATACGTTGTACAGTAAAATAACATACAGTATGGACACTTCGCGTCGGTACCTTTGATGTAGCAGGACTGATTTCAATGACCTTCAAACCAGTTTGAGCGTGAGATTCTGCTTTCTCCCTAGAGTTGGCGCTGACATCACACCAACTAGCAGTCGACAAAGCGGAAATATAACACACAAGTTAATACATCTAGGTACATTGTGTACTCAGATAAAATAAATTGGACCAATGAAATAATAAATCCGTCATTAATTGTAATGTCTAGACTCTAAGAGTTCCTTTATAATGAGAGTTGAGACGTTGACCTCAAAAACAATTAAAATATGTAATGATTTGATAGGCTGGAAATGGAAAAACAAAACTCCTATGAGATGTAAAACCATAGACCTATATTATATTGTATATAAATATTAAACCAATTTGATACATAATTTTATAATGTATTATATTCTTTTATAATATAATTTATTATATATAAGATATAAAAAAATTATTACAATTAGTTTGTCACTGAGAAATAAGAAAAAGCTGTTAACTTGAATTTATTTGAAGCAAAGCGTTACTGGATTATGCAATAAGGTAGGCGATGTTTGGGTCCTGTGTCTCAACTCTATTCTCAATTATTATCTTAGCGTATGCTCGATTACACTAACCTCTAGTACTTGAAAGTGGAACTAAACGCTGGCGCACAGAGAAACAAAATACAGAAGAATTCGCTCAGTGTCCATTCTTTATAATCCCTATTCGCTGGAATAACTGAGTTCGTTAACCCTTAAATTGGTAAAACTTCATTTCTCACACTAGTTTATTAAATCTTGTCGGACTGTAAAGAAAACTATCCCGATGTCCATATTTTAGATGTACAATATTACAGTATTGTGAAATTTTAATTTAGCTACCAATTTTTTTCTATTGTTCTATTAAAATTATAGGATATAGCCTATTAACCTGTTATATGCTATGGGATGTTTTGTTAATTTAAGGGTTAAAAACCGGTAAAAGGCTTTAAGTTCAATTCATACTTTCCGAATCTCTGTAGAAACTTTCCCCTTCCTAATGTTCGGTGCTTTTCTCTTTAGTGCCTTTATGCTTCAGCTGCATAAGAATGTCGGGCACATATCTTGCGACGTTACGCACAGTAATGAGTATAGGTAATATGATTAATAATTCACAAAAATATACGTAAGCTGATAAGTAACTAAAAATATATTTGTAAAGATGCATATGTTCATAGTACCGACTACTATAATACAATGTCCAAACACGAGAGAGGAAACCAAGACATTACAAACTTCATCATTTAATTGGAGAAAAATTCGTTCCGGCACCGGGAATCGAACCCGGGACCTCTCAGCTCTGCGCGCTGAGTGCTCTTTCCAACTGAGCTATACCGGGACACGATCCACGGTGCCGGCCGAACTCCTCTCGTTGTAATGTTAGCAGTTGTCACAAACTGAAGTTGAATATGGCCATAAAGTCATTTAAATATGCGCTCCTGCATGTATGACTTACATTGTCTAAAGTGCAGGTAGTAAGGCCGTAAAACATTACAACGAGAGGAGTTCGGCCGGCACCGTGGATCGTGTCCCGGCATAGCTCAGTTGGAAAGAGCACTCAGCGCGTAGAGCTGAGAGGTCCCGGGTTCGATTCCCGGTGCCGGAACGAATTTTTCTCGAATTAAATGATGATACACATTGGCTACTTCATAGTAGTCGTGTAATATTCACTGAGGTAGGTGAGACCTCATATATAATGAATATGTAATGTATTACAAAGTTCGTTTTATTCCACATGACACACTAATCGTAAGATATGTGATCAGATCTTTAAGCTGTTTGAAACATGAAGGAATGGGAGAGGACAGAAAATATTTTCATAATGTGGTAGAAAGCCGAAAGTTACCAGCAATTGGTTTAATTGGTTGAGGGGAAAACCCTTGAAAAACTAAAACCACATAACTTATACCAACCAGGATTTGAACCCGGACCCGCTCGTTTCACGGTCAGACATCCTAACCGTTACTCCACAGCGGTGGACGAACGAGCCTTAACTGCAACCTTTGCGAATTTCATTCATTTATTCATTCATTCATTGTTCTGCCCAAGGGCAGGTCTTTCACTGCAAACACAGCTTTCTTCAATCTTTCCTATTTTCTGCCTTCCTCTTTGTCTCCTCATATGATCCATATATCTTAATGTTGCCTATCGTCTGATACCTTCTTCTGCCCCGAACTCTTATCCCGTTCTCCATTCCTTTCAGTGCATCTTTCAGTAGACAGTTTCTTCTCAGTCAGTGACCCAACCAATTCCTTTTCCTCTTCCTGATCACTTTCAGCATTATTCTTTCTTTAGTCACTCTTTCCAACACAGCTTCGTTTCTTACTCTGTCTGTCCACTTCACACGTGCCATTCTTCTCCATATCCATACTTCAAATGCTTCTCTTCACTTCGTCGTAATGTCCCTGTTTCTGCCCCATACAATGCCACGCTCCATATAAAGCACTTCACTTAGTTCTTTTTCCAGTGGTCCGAAGAAGATCCTCCTTTTCCTATTAAAAGCTTCCTTAGCCGTTGCTGTCCTCCTTTTGACTTCCTGGCAGCAGCTTTCAGAATTGTAGGCCTATATTCTGGCTTCCATCCGAAACAGTGGAATGAAAATTTGTGATGTAAACAGCGTACTCTCAGTTTGTTAGTTATTTAAATATCTTTAATGTAAACATGTGCATTAAATTAAATACTCTATTGTAACGTGAACAAAAAGAGACAATGTCTAGACACACTTCAAGTACACTAGACTTGTTACATTACTATTGAATGCTGGACACAAAGAATCCCACCACATACTTGTCTGCAGCTAAGTAACATACAGTTCTGTGAAAGCTCCTTTCATAAGTACATGTACTGTCCCGCTTTGCACCTTTTTGCCCAACACGTCTAGCACATCCGCAACTTGATTTAACGATCCTATTAGAGCAGTGCAGACCACGATACTGTTACGTAATCTCCCCCCTCCCCACCTCTCTCTTTCGTATACTCTTTCAGATCCAAATATTCTCCTCGGAATTCAAGTAGTTGTTCTCTCTCAGGATCCGATGCCAATTTTCACACCGATATAAAACAGTGTCTGCAATGTAATTCCAGACACTTCAGATTGCATCACGAGGTACGGCGCTGTTGTATTACCCAGTTCGAATACCGTCGGCGTTGTATGGAATTCCGACACAGGCCTACACTGAGGTACTTATGAAAATATGCAATAACTGCATTTCATCTGCTATCATTACAAATTTCCTGTGTTGCCAAACAACCAAAATGATTATTTATTTAATCGGTAACGTTTGTAGCAACACCCGAATTTCAAAACCCAACTTGTAAAAGAACTGTCAATTTGTTCTGCGGGACTTATAAAAATAATAACAATCACACGACAGCTTCCTTTTTTGTGTACATAGGGGAGAGTCGGGTAGTATCGGACATCGGGTAATATCGGAAAGTGCGTTTCTTTCATCTACCACCATATGGTAGTACCTAAATGACATGGTTACGTTTCTCTATGCGACATCACAGAAACGTAACTATGTCAATCAGGTACTATCATCGTGTGGTACATGAAAAAAGCTCACTGTCCAATATTACCCGATGTCCGATACTACCCGACTCTCCCCTATATGTATACAGACACATTAAATGTTTTATAAATGCAAAACTGTTAATGTTATCAGGGATCTATTTACACTGGTTTACACAGTAATTTTTCAAGTTTACTTTGGGAACTCAGAAACGTTTAATATGTGTGTTTAATATTTGTTAATTTAATATGTTAATATATGTGTCGCAAGGCACAAATCACGGTGATGATTTAATTCATTCCAATATAAGTGATTTAATATAAATCTGAAAACCAGTTTATCTAAATCATTACGAAATGGGAGGGGACGTAAACCTTGTCATTCACAATTCTCAAAGAAAAAAAGTCGCATGGTGTGAGATCGGGGCTCCTTGCTGGCCATCATGCGACAGCGCAGTTGTCGTGAGTTGCAGGGCTAATCCAGCACTGTGGAAGTGTTTGGTGCAGATAATTTCTACCAGTTGGAAGAATAAATTCCGCTTCCTCAATCTTATAGCGCAAAATACATGTCGTTACCTCAGATAGCCATCTCGGCTATTATGCTTGCGCCAGCACAACAATCAGCGCTATAGTATCGACAGTACGAATAGTTGAAACATACAATTCCCCAACCTAACAGTGCAAAATGCATGTCAATATTAGCTATTATGCTTGCGCACCACAACAATCAGGGCAGTAGTACCAACAGTGTGTCCTAGCGATATTTCTTGTCTTTTGAAATATTTGTAATTTTTACTACTACAATTAATACAGTTCTTCAACCTAACAGCGGAAAATGCAAGTCGATATCACAGACAGTTTTTGTTTCATACAACACTGAAAGTGTATTTCTTTTGTAACTCAACCCTATATTACTAACATTTTTACTGATTTTGTCACGAATGACTGTTCGATCATCTGTCGCAACTGACCAGATCCTGCGGTTTCTGAGCAAAAACATCATTTTTCAGGATACCCCACAGCGAAAAATCAAATGGCGCCAGGTCGCATGATCTGGGTGGCCATTCTGTCGTGCCACGAAGGCCAATCTATTTATGGAATTGCTGGTTCAAGAAGTCTCTCACTCCTACACCAAAATGAGGTGGTGCTCCATCCTGTTGTCATAGCAACTGCATTTTGACAAAACGAGGCCTGTTTTCAAGACATGACAATGTAAAAACAGTTGACGCACGAACATGGTTACCAACCCACCACTTATTACGCTAGCTATTCGTTTACTCAAGTTATGATATCTGTATATGTGTACAAGTATGAAACCTAAGAATTAATATTGGGGAAAGCGACTTTTGACCCGCCTTGTATTATAGTGTGGGTACATTTTCCCAACATCATGCCTGAGATATTCTGTAGTTAAACTTGTCTATTTCGTAGGTTTTCTAATGAAAAACTAAAGTGATGATTTATTAAGAAAATAGAAAATAATTTCTAAGATTTTAAATTTCAATTAATTCAACCTAAAAGTAAGCTATACCCGAAACGTTGAATATTTTAGTACACATGGCATGGTGCAAACATCTAAGTTCGTTCAACAAGGAAATATATTAACCTTATATGTTGGTTGGTAGCAAATTATATACTGTACAATTTTTATCTATACTTACTTACTTACAAATGGCTTTTAAGGAACCCGAAGGTTCATTGCCGCCCTCACATAAGCCCGCCATCGGTCCCTATCCTGTGCAAGATTAATCCAGTCTCTATCATCATATCCTATCTCCCTCAAATCCATTTTAATATTATCCTCCCATCTACGTCTCGGCCTCCCTAAAGATCTTTTTCCCTCCAGTCCCCCAACTAACACTCTATATGCATTTCTGGATTCGCCCATACGTGCTACATGCCCTGCCCATCTCAAACGTCTGGATTTTAAGTTCCTAATTATGTCAGGTGAAGAATAAAATGCGTGCAGTTCTGTGTTGTGTAACTTTCTCCATTCTCCTGTAACTTCATCCCGCTTAGCCCCAAATATTTTCCTAAGCACCTTATTCTCAAACACCCTTAACCTATGTTCCTCTCTCAGAGTGAGAGTCCAAGTTTCACAACCATACAGAAGAACCGGTAATATATGGACAATTTTTATCTATACTAATAATAAACCTGTAGCCGAAATTTTTCTGGTAATTTACGATTTTCCAAAAATAATTGGTCCTAACATATATCATTAACCGCCCTGAAACCGAAAATCGCTTTTTTGACATTTTTGTTTGTATGTCTGTCTGTCTGGATGTTTGTTACCTTTTCACGCGATATTGGATGAACCGATTTATATGAAAATTGGAATATAAATTAAGTTCGTTGTAACTTAGATTTTAGGCTATATGGCATTCAAAATACATTATTTAAAAGGGGGGTTATAAGGGGGCTTGAATTAAATAAATCGAAATATCTCCCTTATTAATTTTCATGAAAAATGTTACATAACAAAAGTTTCTTAAAAATAATTTCCGATAAGTTTTATTCTATGCAAAATGTTGATAGGACCGATATTTAATGACATAAATGTGTTTCAAAATTACAATAACAACGCCATCTAAGGCGGTGTAATGAAATAAAAAACAAATGACTTCGTCTATAAGGGGCCTTGGACAACAACAATCGAAAGCTATGAAACATAGCCTACAGAGAATGTTTCTGTATTTGTATGAAGTAAAATCGGAAGCTAAATTAACCGATTTGTATAATTAATTATTAATTCACCATTGGAAAGTGTAGTTTCTCTAGATGGACATAATGCTATAATATTATTACAGTAACTTCTGAGTGAATCGAGGACAGGTAAGATTAAAATAGCTTCTTATGCACAGAAAACTTGATAGGCTATTCTGTACATTCGTTTCCTGTATTTCCTAAAATAATTTTTATGACCAAATGAGTGGTCTCTGGATCAAAATGATCGCATTTTAATTTGTTTAATACAATTTAAATTAAGTAACATAATAAACGATTTATCCTTCTAACAAACACGAATGTTCCCTGGATCAAATGTCCTATTTTAATTATGTAACTACTTTATATTTATTTCTAACGGGTGCAGCGGAGCGCACGGGTACGGCTAGTATAGCAATAAAACGTCATGCTTAAAAACGTAACGACGTCTGTAACCAAGGGAACAGCGTGAGACAGATATTAACATACAAAGTTGTATTTTGTTTATTAAACTTAAGAGAGAAATAAAATACGAGTTCCATACATACACATTTTTATTATCCTGTTGAGCGAATGTGCAAACAAGAAATAGCCTATGTCAACGTGTAGGAGGCATTTTAGAAGCTGTTCTCTGCAACAGACGTTTGCGGTTGTGGGCAGCTCAAGTAAGGGCAAGGCAGTTTTTGTCCGAACGTGCTCGTAAACTGCAAAGTCCAGCAGCATGTGGCACAGTTCTGGCTTCAAGGCTGTGCCACAGGAAGTTGCTCGGCTGGGATCGACTTTCTGATATGTAAGCCGTTTCGCAGCATCATAAGTCGCGCTGCAATTGGCAGTTTGACAGAACTTATGCTTTTATCTCCGTTACACAGATAATGTATTTACAACACATTATACAGGCTGTACCGTAAGTAATGTCATTAATTTCAGGGAATATTCTTTGAGATATTTCAAACAAAAAAGCCTAATGCAGTTTTGGTTGTTTTTGCTTCCTTTTAGATATAAAAATTATTTTATATGAAATATTTCATTGCGTGTTGAATATGTTAGGAGAAAATCCACAAACGATTACGGGAAACGCGGAAATTCTAGTTGAAGCAAGTAAAGCGATAGGGTTGGAAGTAAATCCCGAAAAGACTAAGTATATGATTATGTCTCGTGACCAGAATATTGTACGAAATGGAACTATAAAAATTGGAGATTTATCCTTCGAAGAGATGGAAAAATTCAAATATCTTGGAGCAACAGTAAGAAATACAAATGACACTCGGGAGGAAATTAAACACAGAATAAATATGGGAAATCCCTGTTATTATTCGGTTGAGAAGCTTTTGTCATCTAGTCAAAAAATCTGAAAGTTAGAATTTATAAAACAGTTATACTACCGGTTGTTCTGTATGGTTGTGAAACTTGGACTCTCACTTTGAGAGAGGAACAGAGATTAAGGGTGTTTGAGAATAAGGTTCTTAGGAAAATATTTGGGGCTAAGCGGGATGAAGTTACAGGAGAATGGAGAAAGTGACACAACACAGAGATGGACGCATTGTATTCTTCACCTGACATAATTAGGAACATTAAATCCAGACGTTTGAGATGGGCAGGACATGGAGCACGTATGGGCGAATCCAGAAATGCATATAGAGTGTTAGTTGGGAGGCCGGAGGGCAAAAGACCTTTGGGGAGGCAGAGACGTAGATGGGAGGATAATATTAAAATGGATTTGAGGGAGGTAGGATATCATGGTAGAGACTGGATTAATCTTGCTCAGAATAGGGACCAATGGCGGGCTTATGTGAGGGTGCAATGAACCTCCGGGTTCCTTAAAAGCCAGTAAGGAAGTAAGTATTTCATTGCATGTTTTGAGAAAGCCTTGATTTAATTCCCGGTATTCTCAGTCAGTTTAAGAGAGCAGTGTATTATAATATTAAATGACTGAAAGAATTTTAGTTTTGTCCTTCAAATGTGCAGGAATTTGATCCGAACAAATGTAACTTTTTGTTTTGAAAAGAAATTTTAAATTGGGGGGGGGACGAAACGATTTGTATAGCGAAAGTTGGTTTCTTTTCTCTGATATTTCGTATAAATTTAAATATTTTTAATACTTTTTTCTCTGTTTTATTCATAATGAGTGTGTTAACAAATCTTATCCTTATCAATATATATACATTTTTTGTGAATTTTTTTCCATAAATTGCAAAATTTAATTTTTTACATTAAAATTAATTAATTAAAAAAACTTGAAATGATTGTATGTATGTATTTATTCACACTGCAATGGGTATATATCCGGTGGCAGTGGTAACTAATTACACTCAATAATGACAATAATAAACCCATACTAATATGACAGAACAATGATAGAACAATGCTAAAGACAGAGTTTGTTCTCCAGTATGAAATGCACATAATTATGCAAAATTTCATAAATATATGAAGAGTCCACTACAAGAATGATGGATGTCACTTTCTTGTCGAAAATGAACCAAGACTGTCAATGCATGGCTTAAGACATATAGAATGTACATAGAGAGTTATATGGCAATAACACTGATAGTCATTGTCCAGTAATGATGGGAAAATCACAGTTAAGCTTTGAGCGCTAAGCATTTCAAACTTTCAATTGCTTCTCCTGCAAACTGTATTCCAAATGACATCCATCATTCTTGCAGTGGACTCTTCATATCTAAAAAAAAAGTTGAAGTTTTGAGGGAAACGGAATTGGAAGATTTAAGTTACGGGAAATGAGCGACAAACTTACCAATTCTGTCCATATTTAAATGAACAAGTCAACTGACACAGTTGCAGGTTTTAGGTCAGAACTCGACGAGTATTAGAGATATTTTTAACATTTTTTTCACCATAGTATTGAGGAAGTTCATTTAAAATCACTTTTTCGACTTCCGAAGGTGCATAAGCCCTCTTAAATAAAGTTAATACTACAATCTGATAAATTCAACCTTTTTATATATTCTACATAAAGTTAATAGTAGCAGAATTAAACATTTTTTTTTCATAAACCGAACTTTGTCCCAATATTTAAATTCACTTGCACCTCTTAAACAGCGCGCTGGCTTAATTTTTAACCCCATTTTTATTTTATCCAGGAAGCGAGACGTAGTTGTATACTGTAACAGGTCCGTCTAATGTAATAATAACAAAAAATGCTAACGTGTTTTGCGACCAGATGCGGAGGATATAAGAAGTGCGAAACTGGGAAGGGAAAGGGGGCTGCAACATGTGCCAGACGATGGCCTTGGCTAGATTGATCACCAGGCCGAGTTATTACCGGAACTTTAAAACCAGGCAAGGAAATTGAAAAATGGCAAACGTTACGGCATGCACGCTCTTAATGATAAGGAAAACAAGCATTCCCAAGCTCCTTATCACATGGCCTGTATAGACTCTTTGAAATAAAGCGTAGTAGGCCTAATGACCCTGAGTTCGATTCCAGTAGTATTCCTAACGCCGTATCACATTTGCTATGTTGATCCCATGAAATTAAGCGCAGAAACGGTTCCGAGTTCGATCCCAGAAGTATTCCTAACCCATCACATCGATTATATTAATCCTTTGTAATGAAGAGCGGTAGCGGTCCCGAGTTTGTTAATCACATCGGCTATATACTGGGTGTTCAGTTCAAAATGTGTCTTGGCTCGCTATATGCCGTCATGTGGCTAGCTGATGAGCCTAGAGAATTCAATCTTCCTACACTTCCGCAGCTCAGGTGTATAATCCAAGAGGCAGAGAAGTTGGCTAGCAAGTACGGCGTTCATTCTGAAGAGTACGTGCCGATACGTACGGTAACGCCGGTAGTGGCAGGAATGTGAACTGTTTGGAAATACGTACTGTCGGGATATGGGGAGAGGGTTAAGACGATTACTTACGTATTTGTTGACATTAACTTCGACGGTCAACATGGACACGGAGCATTTGATTTGTGTTGTGGAATGTTACCATACGCAACCGATGATAACAAATACCCTGCGTACGACTTGCCGGCGCAAAACACAGTTCGAAAGAGGTTATGGTAGCACACAGACCGTACAGACCGCCATCTGTTGCTACGACGTTCAAGTTATACCGTACACGTTCTCAAGTTCAGATTGAGGAACGCCTTAAATAATAGGCAACTTCTCTAACATATAAGCTGAAACTCGCTTCAAATCGGTGACCCAACAACAGTGACGTCATGACACACTTTGAAATGAACACCCAGTAGATTCTTTGCAATGAAGCGCAGTAGTGGTCGCGAGTTCGATCACAGAAGTATTCCTAACCCCGTATCACAAATATTATATTGATCCCTTGAAAGAAAGCGCAGAAAGGGTCCGTATTCGATCTCCAAGGAAAATGAGATCGCTATTTCTGGTTCCTTGTGTAACGCTGTACTTTTGAGCCAAACTGGCGTTGTGAGCAAGTGAATTATGAGTGACTGCTTATCACAGAGCCATTAACATGGCAGAGAAACAGCTAGTCTGAGAAACAGCCATACAGTCCTGACTTAGCCCCAATCGATTATTTTCAGGTCCTTGGTCCGCTAACAATTCACATTGGCGGCAAAGGTTTCTCAGATGATGAAGAGGAACATGAGGGATGGATGTAGCAGAGACAGCGTACCACATACGGCTGTGTGCAGATTTTTGCGCCCCTGATAAGCCGATGGGATAAGTGAATATTGATGGGATAAGTGAATATTGATGGGATAAGTGAATATTGATGGAATTCATGTTCAGAAACATGAAACATTTTTACGTAGGCTAGAACTAGCCTTAGTCTTTCTCCTCACTAGATATGGGGAGAGGGGAAATATTGAAATTGATCGTCATATAAAAATACAATCCCCATGTTCTCCTTGTAATCCCCTCTTTCTCCCTGTATTCCTCTTGTTGTCCCTGTACTTCCCTTGTTCTCCCTGCATTCCTCTTGTTCTACCTGCACCCCCCCTCGTTCTCCCTGTATTCCCCTTCCTTTCCATGTAGGTTATTCCCCTTGCTCTCCACGTATTCCCTTTGTTCTCCTTCCATATCCCTTGCTTTCCTTGTATTCCTCCTGTTCTATCTGTACTCGCTTTGTTCCCACTGTATTCCCTTCGTTTTCCTTGCTTCCCTGTTGTTCTCCTTGTATTCCCCTTGTTCTTCCTCTACTCCCCTCGTTCTCCCGCTATTCCCCTTGTTCTCTTTATATTCCCCGTGTTCTCCTTATATTCCCATTGTTCTTCTTATATTCCCCTTCTCCTCCTTGTATTCCCCTTGTTCTTACTGTATGCCTCTCGTTCTCCCTGTAATTATTTTCTTCGCACTGTACTTACTTTGTTCGCCTTGTATTTCCCTTGGTTTGTTCTCCCTGTATTCCTCTTGTTCTCCCTGTATTCCTCTTGTTCTCCCTGTATTCCTCTTGTTCTCCTTGTATTTCCCTTGTTCTCCCTGTATTCACTTGTTCTCCTTGTATTTCCCTTGTTTTCCCTGTATTCCTCTTGTTCTCCCTGTATTCGTCTTGTTCTCCCTGTATTCCCCTTGTTCTCCTTCTATTTCCCTTGTTCTCCCTGTATTCCTCTTGTTCTCCTTGTATTTCCCTTGTTCTCCTTGTATTTCCCTTGTTCTCCTTGTATTTCCCTTGTTATCCTTGTATTCCCCTTGTTCTCCTTGTATTCCTCTTGTTCTTCTTGTATTTCCCTTGTTCTCCTTGTATTTCCCTTGTTCTTCCTGTATTCCTCTTGTTCTCCCTGTATTCCTCTTGTTCTCCTTCTATTTCCTTTGTTCTCCTTGTATTTCCCTTGTTCTCCTTGTATTTCCCTTGTTCTCCTTGCATTCCTCCTGTTCTCCCTGTATTACTCTTGTTCTCCCTGTATTCCTCTTCTTCTCCCTGTATTCCTCTTGTTCTCCTTGTATTTCCTTTGTTCTCCTTGCATTCCTCTTGTTCTCCCTGTATTACTCTTGTTCTCCTTGTATTTTCCTTGTTATCCCCATATTCACTTGTTCTCATTGTATTCCCCTTGTTCTCCCTGTATTCCTCTTATTCTCCCTGTATTCCCCTTATTCTCCCTGTATTCCCCTTTTTCTCCCTGTATTCCTCTTATTCACCCTGTATTCCTCTTATTGTCTCTATATTCCACTTGTTCTCCTTGTATTCCCCTTGTTCTTCCTGTATTCCCCTAGTTTTCCTGTATTCCCCTTGTTCTCCCTGTATTCCTCTTATTCTCCCTGTATTCTCCTTGTTCTTCCTGTATTCCCATTGTTCTCCCTGTATTCCTCTTGTTCTCTTTGTATTTCCTTTGTTCTCCTTGGATTTCTCTTGTTCTCCCTGTATTCCTCTTGTTCTCCTTGTATTTCCTTTGTTCTCCTTGCATTCCTCTTGTTCTCCCTGTATTCCTCTTGTTTTCCCTGTATTCCTCTTCTTCTCCTTGTATTTCCCTTGTTCTCCCTTTATTCCTCTTATTGTCTCTGTATTCCACTTGTTCTCCTTGTATTCCCCTTGTTTTTCTGTATTCTCCTTGTTTTTCTGTATTCCCCTTGTTCTCCCTCTATTCCTCTTATTCTCCCTGTATTCCCCTTGTTCTTCCTGTATTCCCCTTGTTCTCCCTGTATTCCTCTTATTGTCTCTGTATTCCACTTGTTCTCCTTGTATTCCCCTTGTTTTCCTGTATTCCCTTTGTTCTCCCTGTATTCCTTTTATTCTCTCTGTATTCCACTTGTTCTCCTTGTTTTCCTGTATTCCCTTTGTTCTCCCTGTATTCCTCTTATTCTCTCTGTTTCCACTTGTTCTCCTTGTTTTCCTGTATTCCCTTTGTTCTCCCTGTATTCCTCTTATTCTCTCTGTTTCCACTTGTTCTCCTTGTTTTCCTGTATTCCCTTTGTTCTCCCTGTATTCCTTTTATTCTCTCTGTATTCCACTTGTTCTCCTTGTTTTCCTGTATTCCCCTTGTTCTCCCTGTATTCCCATTGCTCTCATTATGCTATATTCCCCTTGTCCTACTTTGCATCCCGCTGTTGATCAACCCCTTCTATGTAAAGCTATGCACCTGTCGATTTTTTAATTCCTTACCCAACGACGCTGTATCAATTACTAGGTTATTTAGCATCGGTGTAATTGGTGATAGCGACACGGTATTTGGCGAGATGGAACCGAGGATCAGCCATAGATTGCCTAAAATTCGCCTTAAGGTTGGGAAAAAATCTTAAAAGACCTAACCAAACATGCAGCCCAAGAGGGAATCGAACCCACGTAAGAGCGCAGCACCGGATCAGCAGGCAAATGCGTCTGCCGTCTGAAATGTTGAGAAATATGGAGAACTATAAATTATTATAAAACATAATAATAAATATTAAAGTTCGTAACTCAGTACAATAACTATTCATGACAGTGGAAAAACTTCAAAGTGCTCGTTAGACATTGTGGTGTGAGTTAACATCGTGACGCATGGTTTGCGTTCATTCATACAGGCGTTGGGGAACAACTTATTAAAAATGCACAATACATTTCTTTGCAATTACAAAACACTAAACTTACTTCATTTCATATTTCGTTATCACAACTAGACAATGTAACAGCGCTCTCAACAGTGTTCCCACATTAAGAGCTTATCTTTCTCACGTTGAAGATCAAATGGCACATGGCGACATTGCGCTCCGAGCAACACGAACTGCAATTTAAAGACGAGATGCTCTGTACCATTCTCAGCCATTCAGCAACAACAGGGATATCATTTTATTTTTACTAACATTTTTAATATTAACCTGTCTATACCTTTAGAGAACCGGAAACACCGCTTGCTCCCCCCTCCAAGACTGGAGTTCGATGATAATGGCGTAAAACACAAACAAATCACTCTACTAGGTATAGGAAGGAAGAAAAGTAGTTCATCCATTTACGTAAACTAGGAAATATCGCGATTTTGAGTTTGATAATTTTCATTAGGTTTTTCTTTAATCAAAGTACAGTACTGTATTAAGAATAAGTGTTTTTACTCACGAAGTGAGTTATCCATGCGAACGTATTCATTATGCGGTGTATATTATACTGTCTACAGCACATTAGCGTACGATATAGAGAAAGAAGTTAAATTGAAAAATAATCATAATATGAATATTTAAACACAATTTTGAAAATGGTGGCCGTTCATTTCGATACAGGCTTCAGTTCTTTTGTGCATATTATCGCACTATAGACTATTGCATCTAATTCCAATTGCCAGTTTCGTCCTTCGTACTAGTAACTCATGTTGAAATAATTCTATATCTACTCTACGTACTGTTAATTCAATCTTCACTTCTGCCCGACCCGAAAATATAAAATTACTCAGACATGCTATCTACTGTCCGTCCAAGTGGTTATGCCGCATGATTGTAGAAAGAGAGGAAATCACGTGACAGTTAATTACTTAACGAGGCCCTTTTATTTAAGTTAAATTAAACAGCTGTATAATATTACGTAAACTTCCAATTCCTAAGAGAAATTAATGTTTTCAGAAAAGAGCTAAGACAGCCCAGCTTTTACAGAGGGGTGAGCAGAAGCAGGTGGGGGAAATCGGGATGCGACGTAGGCAAACGGACAGTACCTGTGCGAAAATATGATTCAATATTGAAAGATCTTTCGTCACTGGAAAACGCGAACATATTTCTTGAACGTACTATACTCGCTAACTCAGTGCTGTTTACTATATGCAGTCTTGATTCTGTGTGGAGGACAGTTGGAACTTCATTAGTAGAAGGGGTGGGAGTGAAGTACATTCAAAAACTCAGGTACAATAAAAATTGAAGTAAAAATAAAATGATGTCTCTGTACAATGGCCTTGAAATACCGACCGTTGTACAAGAACATGAGCTGCTGCCAGGAAATCAAAAGGATAGTAATGGTCAAGGAAGCTTTTAATAGAAAAAGAAGCATTTTCTGCGGATCTCTGGAAAAACAACTAAGGAAGAGACTAGTGAAGTGCTTTGTATGGAGTGTGGCATTGTATGGGTCGGAAACATGGGCATAACGACGAAGTGAAGAGAAGCATTTGAAATGTGGATATGGAGAAGAATGGAACGTGTTTAGTGGATAGAATAAGAAACGAAGTTGTGTTGGAAAGAGTGGGTGAAGAAAGAATAATGCTGAAACTGATCAGGAAGACGAAAAGGAACTGCCTGAGTCACTGGCCTTCTGAAGGATGCACTGGAAGGAATGGTGAAGGAGAGAAGAGTTCGAGGCAGAAGAAGATATCAGATGATAAACGACATTAAGATATATGGATCATATGAAGAAACGAAGAGGAAGGCAGAAAATAGGAAAGGCTGGAGAAAGCTGGGTTTGCAGTGAAAGACCTGCCTTGGCAGAAAACTATGAAGGTATAACTGTGAGATTTCTTAAGTATAAATTTTTCTTCTCAACACTACCCTTGTTTCTAGGGAAAGTTATTACAGTATGAAACAACATTATTGAAATAATTACCATTTTCATTTTTCCCATTGATTTAGCTTTACAATGATATACAACACAATACTATTGTAAAAATAAATATTTTCCTTTTCACGGGTCACTTCATATGGAATTACCCGCGTCAATTATTACGTTATTTTATCATTCATGTGTAACTAATAAGATTAGTTAACACTAGATTTTCTAGTCGTGTTTGTAAATAAATATTTTCGTTCTTTCTTTGCGAATGTAAATGAAACATGATACAAAGTAAGTAAATAGTACCAGTTATTTTTATTTTTGTAATTATATTTATTATTATATTAACATCGCACTTGATACAATGTTGTGACATAACTTATTCAAAAATAAAAAATATACAGGCTGTTGCAAAAAAAAATTAAGTACCCAGGGCAAAAACCAAAATTTTTCTCTGGCCGCCCTTACACAACGACATGTTTCCACATGGCGTCCGCCATTGCTATGCAATGCGGTCAATGATCCGTGCAACTGTGGCAGCACATGATATAAACGGGGTACTGGAAGTTCCCCTAATTCAAAAGGACATAAAGGAACACTACTGAAATTTCCAATTTTCATATTTTTAAAGATTCACAATAGTAAAATCAATAACTACCATACTTAATGAAGCTAGATTCACCAAATTTTGACCACTGGTATGGTATATATTGTTATAATGGCAAATGTAGAACATTCCATCCACCTATAAGTAGTTTGCATTTTAAATACTTTACTAAAATACTGAATCGCTTTATATAAAAAGTTCTTGCGCCAAAATTTACATTATTCTTAACTGATATTCATATGGATCTATATGCTCGGCCATGCCGAAATGTAGTAATTGCACACCTGGTAGCAGTCCTTTAATGCATGTCATTAAAGTACACCTATTCATTAAAGTACAGGTGTTCAGCCAATGACAACTCAGCTTACAGGTGTTCAGCCAATGACAAGTCAGCTTTGTACCGTTATAAAACCGCAAGTATCGATTATTCTCGGATATGCAATCGAAAGAGAATTAGCGAAAAGTCACGGAGGCTGGAAATCCAATACTGTCGCAGAAGGGTATGTTCTGTTACTATAATAATTAGCGTTAATTGTAAATAATATTCAAATAAATTCAATTTGTCATCTCGTTTTTCAATGTCGAATTCATTAATCAAGGTTATATCAAGTTTAACGGGATTACAAGAAGGTCAATGACATTATTGTTCCTCGGAAAAAATCAATACTTTCGCATCTGCGCACATCTCACAATACACGACCTAGAACAAGGTCATTTCCGATCTTGTCAGATACAAATAAAATGTATACATCTGAATAATTTCAAGTTAGAAATATGGTCGAGCATAAAAAGTCGTATGAAACTCGCCTATAATGCTAATTAAGAAGCTCGTATGAAAATTATGAAGCGAGCTCAAGTGCTCGTTTCATAAATATCCATACACGATTCTCAATTACTATCATTATAGGCTCGTTGCATACTGTACTATTATATACATGGGATCAAAATTTACTACGGAATTATGCTGTAAAATTAGTCAGCAAATTACTAGAATTTTTATTATAAAAGAACAAAGATAAAACTATTAATAATCATAATAAATTCCTAGTAATTTACCGATTCACTGTACAGAAAAACCCAATAGTAATGTTTGTTCCAACGTGTATAAAGAATCACATAAGTGAATATCAGTTAAAAATAATGTCAATTGTGGCGCAAGGGACTTCTTACATAAAGCCATAAAATATTTTATTCAGATATTAATAAAACGCAAATCACTTACCATAGAGGGATGAAATTTTGTGCATGTGCTATTATTAACTAGACACAACAGTGATAAAAGTTTTGTGAATTTAGCTTTAAAAACATGAAAGTTAGTAATTTCAGTACCATACAGTGCCCCCTTAAAATTTCGTCAATGTAAATTCTCCTAAAGACAGAACAGGTAAAATGCTACGTTCAATTGAGTTACTTTTTTTTTTTTTGCAACATCTTCTATATAGATATAAAAATAATGATAATCTGATTGCCACGCCGGGAATCGAATAAGGAAAGGGATAATAATGCTTACAATACATAAATGAAGTGACTACAGACATTGCCAGTGGCTCTGTAACACATGAAGTTCGTTTTCTCACTGAAAGTAGTGGACGCAGTGTATCAAAACAGCAGTGTTATCGGTCTATATTTTTTTGCAAGGGAAGAAAGTCGTTTCGTTTTTTTTATTCGAAAATCATGCAGTAGTACAAATCAGTTGGCTATTAACGAGCTTAATAGTCGCTCCGACTGCGGTACGGAGTGGCACTACTGGCTCCATTAAGAGAAGGCGAATTAATGAAATTAGTGATCTGCCCACTGCCTCTGCCACTTAGCAGTGTTGTAGCTCCTGCAAGCAATTCTCTGCACTGTTCCAGTGTTACGTCGCGTCGTGTACTACTGTAGCCTTAGGGCCCGTTCACAATGAAAATTTATCGTAAACGTAACAACATAAAACTGACATTTTCCGAGTACACAAACGGAGTAACAATTGGAGGAAATTTACCATGTGTAATTTAAAAAATATATTTACTTAATGTAGTCCTATCAATTGATTGCATACTTTATTACACTAATTTTCATAACCAGGCTTCGAGACTTCGGACCCGATAGAGCAGTTCAGTGGGAAATCCGCATAACGGCTTCTGAGTATAGTGGTAAAGCGTACAGTGGGTGGGGGTACTGTAGAATGAATGCCAACAAATACGCAAAGGAAAACGCTCTGGATTTGAAGGTTGTGACGAATAATTTCGTTTTCATACATACCCATTTTCAAACTGTGTCTGAAACTATTACACGGTTATAAAAGTCAGAGCAAGAGATGCCAGAAGCCCTCAAATTAATTTAGAAAATGATGCAGAGAATTAATGAGACATCAAGTACACCGGTTACTGAACGTGTAAAATAGAAGTCGAAATCAATTTTATGTAAAAATAACGGATATGGATCACTGTGTAATATAAACAGCAAATTAGTGGATATAGAGTCACCCCAGAATAAAGGACTGTCTCTTAGAGACTGCAATGATGTTAGGTTTTTTCGTCATGTAACGTAGAGCGCAGTTATTCACAGTACAAATTGTGTTTGGCAGATAACCGAAAAAGATTTACGTTTGAGACACTGAAAATGTATCTTGTAGTATACTGTATTGCAATTCGGTACTGTAACTGCACTTCCTAAAGACGACCAATAGGATAAATGAAGAAATTAAAATTGGTACATGTTTATTTCCACCATTAACACTGTGTATAATTAAAAACAAATACTTATAAAAGACAGGAAAATAAATGCGTTTCACATTATTTTGACATTGTCATTGTGTAATGTGTATTTCCCCATACTACCGTACTCTATTCTAAACAGCAACGTTATTACCTCAACACATCTCTACCTTTCACTACCTGCAGCGAGTCAACAACCTATTAGTACTTGCATGTATTGGGTCCCAAGTCTCGAAGCCTGTTCATAACATATATAGATGAACAAATGGACATCATAGCAACAAAGGAAATAAGTATAATGCTTAATATGAGATCTCGTGTGTAAAGAAATGCAAGAATAGAATAAATTACAATTACTAAATAAAAGGCAAAATAAGTACATACATTCTTTTGTAACGTCTACACTTTAAACTCAAAATTCATACCTCTAAAGCAGTGGTTGTTAATGCCTTTTAATTACTCTAATCCAAGCAGATGCATTATATCATTAATAAATCATTGTTAAGAAGATATGTTTTGCTCTTGACGATACCAATTATAACAACTGTAATATTTGAATGAAAGAACCAATGACTGAATCAGTCAATGAATTCATGGATGAATAAACCAATGAATCGATGGATGAATAGATGGATAGATAGATCGATGGATGATTGATTGGTTGGCTGATAGATAGATAGATAGATAGATAGATAGATAGATAGATAGATAGATAGATAGATAGATAGATAGATAGATAGATAGATAGATAGATAGATAGATAGATAGATAGATAGATAGATAGATAGATAGATAGATCGATGGATGATTGATTGGTTGGCTGATAGATAGATAGATAGATAGATAGATAGATAGATAGATAGATAGATAGATAGATAGATAGATAGATAGATAGATAGATAGATAGATAGATAGATAGATAGATAGATAGATAGATAGATAGATAGATAGATAGATAGATAGATAGATAGATAGATAGATAGATAGATAGATAGATAGATAGATAGATAGATAGATAGATAGATAGATAGATAGATAGATAGATCGATGGATGATTGATTGGTTGGCTGATAGATAGATAGATAGATAGATAGATAGATAGATAGATAGATAGATAGATAGATAGATAGATAGATAGATAGATAGATAGATAGATAGATAGATAGATAGATAGATAGATAGATAGATAGATAGATAGATAGATAGATAGATAGATAGATAGATAGATAGATAGATAGATAGATAGATAGATAGATAGATAGATAGATAGATAGATAGATAGATAGATAGATAGATAGATAGATTGTAGTGAGGGAAGAAGAATTATCAATTAAGTAGTAGGCCTACAGGATGATAATCGCGTCCTTGCAAGGGCTTTTGGAACTCCTGCAGGGCTCAATGTGGTCTGCCTTTGCCGTTCATTCACAAAGAGTGAGAAACCACTAGAATATTCGTTAAACCCAAGACTGATACACTCCACGAGACGGAAAAGCTTTGCATACCGACTACAACGCCAGGCGTTCAATAACAATACATAATTTCTGACGTGTTCTAACAATTATAACAATAATTGTAATAATTATTATTGTAAAAATTAATATAGAATAAATTAGAAAATAAATAATTTATCCATCTTGAATCCCCCTACAGCACCCCTATAACGAGCAGCGATGTCGAGATGACGCCGAGATCTTGTAGGCTCTGATGATGGTATACAGTATACACCGAAACAGCTTTAAGCCACACGTGCGTATACAGGCACATCATTTTATTTTTACTTAAATTTTTATTGTACCTGATTTTTTGAATGTACTTCACTCCCACCCCTTCTACTAATGAAGTTCAACCGTCCTCCACACAGATCCAAGACCGCATATACAGTCATAATAAACAGTACGTTCCAAAAATATGTTCGCGTTTTCCAGTGACGAAAGAGCTTTTAATATTGAACCATTATTCGCACAGGTACTGTCGTCCAACTATTTAAAATAACTTAAATGAAAGAGCCTCGTTAAGTAATTAACTGTCACGTGATTTCCTCTCTTTCTACGACCCTACGACATAACCACTTGGACGGACAGTAGATAGCATGTCTGAGTAATTTTATCTTTTCGGATCGAGCAGAAGTGAAGATTGAATTTACAGTACGTAAGGTACTCTTTTCTAGAGTAGGTACAGAATTATTTGAACATGAGTTACTAGTACGAAGGACAAAACTGGTAATTGAGATTAGGTACAATTGTCTATAGTGCGATAATATGCACATTAGAACTGAAGCCTGTATCGAAATAAACGGCCACCATTTTAAAAATGTGTTTAAATATCCATATTATGATTATTTTTCAATTTAACTTCGTTCTCTATATTGTACGCTAATGTGCTTAGACAGTATAATGTACACTGCATAATGAATACGTCCACATGGACAGCTAAGTTCGTGAGTAAAAACACTCATTGTTAATACTGTACTGTATTTTGATTAAACAAAAACCTAATGAAAATGATTAAACTCAAAAGCGCGATATTTCCTAGTTTACGTAAATGGATCAACTACTTTTCTTTCCTCCTATACCTAGTAAAGTGATTTGTTTGTATATTAAGCCAGTATCATCGAACTACAGTCGTGGAATGGGGTAGCAAACAGCGTTGATCCAGAGGTATAGCCAAGATAATATTAAAAATGTTAGTAAAAATAAAATGATGTACCTGTATAATTAAAACTACTAAGTTTGCCATTTAATCAATCATAAATAATTTGTATACTTTCTCCAATATTTATAGCTGCTAATACTCGTAATTGATTAAGGAATAGGTTAACATTTTTCGAATAGAAATTTGGTTTAATCCTCGGATGGAGCTAATACTAACTTATAATAAAATAATGATTTCCAGAACACGTTGAAATATCGAAAAGCCTAATTCTGATATATAACATTTATTTAGTGTTTATCCTTAGTTGGTTATTTAACGACGCTGTATCAACTACTGGGTTATTTAACTTCGATGGTAATGGAGAGATGGTATTTGGCAAGATGAGGCCGAGGATTCGCCATAGATTACCTAACGTTCGCCTTATAGCTGGAGAAAACCTCGGGAAAAACCCAACCAGGTAATCAGCCTAAGCGGAAATCGAACCCGCGCCCGAGTGCAATCCGGGATCGGCAGACAAGCGCCCTAGCAGACTGAGCAACGCCCGCATGTTGTTTTTTTAGTAGGTTATTTTACGACGCTTTATCAACAGCTTAGGTTATTTAGCGTCTGAATGAGATGAAGGTGATAATGCCGGTGAAATGAGTCCGGGGTCCAGCACCGAAAGTTACCCAGCATTTGCTCATATTGGTTTGAGGGAAAACCCCGGAAAAAACCTCAACCAGGTAACTTGCCCCGACCGGGAATCGAACCCGGGCCACCTGGTTTCGCGGCCAGACGCGCTGACCGTTACTCCACAGGTGTGTACACGCACGCATTTTATTGTGTATAGCTTATCATTTTAACTGTGTATTGTTAATATTGTATATACCACTGCCACCGGGTGCTTGCCCACTTGCAGTGTAAATAAATACATACATATAGCTCTTATTTATTGTAATTAATCATTTATTCATTATTTATTTTATTTACAAGTAATCTGTATATATAATTGCTTAAAGAAAGAAAACAGCCGACGGTTTTATGCAGCAGGTTGTCGTCGCTCGTCACATTGAAACTGGCCTTCCTCCCACATTGCGGTGGTCTCTTACTTAATTCATGATGACATTATTCCAGACACGTAGACACTAGCTGCAAAACCCAATGCTAATGCGAAAATGTCGAACTAAATTCGCGAGTAGAAGCGTAAATGTTTTGTTCCGTACTTGTGTATTAACGACAAGTTTGTAAATTGCCAAGTTTCAAGTTTGGAAAGCGAAAACTTCTCGCGGATTATCCGGAATCTTTGTGGGCAGGATATATTTTCATCTCTCATCCATATTTAAAGCAATATATCGATTTACTTTACTATCACAATGGCCATAATCCACAAGCACGCATTCTTTTCCACCTCTAGACTTTCAGCTTTCAAAAGTCAGTCAGATCGATTCACTTATAATAAAGTACAAATGTGTTAAACTTCTTGTAGACAAGGATAAAATCTTAACGAAATAACTGCAAGCGGGCCACGAACTCCTTGTAATTAGTGTACATTTACTGAAATGTTTTACTTTCTCATTCTACCATGTAAGCTACCGGTGTGGTCTAAGAGTTAGTAAGCGAGAGTCGCGTTGAGAGGCTGCGTTTGGTCCTGAGTTCGAATCATACTTTGGTCCACTACCTAATTAAATTTCTTCCGAGGTTTTCCCCGACTGTAAGGCAAAAGTCAGATAATCCCATGACGAATCTTCTAATTCACAGCGTCAAATATTATTTATAATCTATTTCAATGACTCAAGGTAAACTGCACAATTTAATATACAGAGTGATTCAAAAGGTTATGCTCAAACTCAAAGATCTTAGAAAAGCTGGAATATAGCAATTTTCATGGTATAAGAAGAAATACTGAGTAAGTGTAATGGTGTGGATGGTAGGAACTACATGATGGACAACATATCAATTAAGTAATAGTAATTTGTTCAAAAATTTAAGTAGGCAAAACTCAATTTCTCATTACATAAAAAAATTGTTCGAACTGCCGACCACTACATTCAGTGCAGACACTACATCGTCGAAACTCGGGAACACTGACCCTCCATTTAGTGTGATAAAGTAGTTATTAGAGAGCTGTAGAATAGGGTTTACAACCGGTTTTCATTCGACCGGTCAGAGATCATCCGTCAAGGTAGAGCATCCGACCGAATGTTCGAATTTCAACCGGTTGCCCCTGATGTTTTGTAGGCTAGACAGAACATTGTCATTTCCTGTGTACACAAACGGAGTAACAATTGGAGGAAATTTACCATGTGCAATTTAAAAAATGCATTTGCTTAACATAGGCCTACAATTAATTGTATACTTTATTACACATATCTTCATAACATATATACAGATGAACAAATGGACACCGGTAACAACAAAGGAAATAAATGTAATGATAATATGAGACCTGGTTTGTCAAGAAATGCAAGAATAGAATAAATTACAATTACTTACTAAACAGAAGAGAAAATAAACATTTACACTTACAACTCAAAATGCATACTTCTAAAGGCCCATTCACAATGAAAATTAAACACAACCGTAACATAAACACTGAAGTTTGCGCCCAGGCTACCAAATGGGATCATTCACAATGATTTACATAAGCATTGACATAAACATTACCGTAAGACGTTAACATGAAAGTCTGCAAACTCCAAATTTCCATGCTTATGCTTACGTGATTTGCAAACAGAACACGATCGTGGAGCGCTGAAGTATACAACAGAATATGAGGAAATGGCGTCGTTGTTATGTTTCCATGGTTACCAAGTATATTTGCTGTTATGTTTATGTCCCCTTCGTGAATTATGGTTATGACTTCTTGATTTTACCGTAACGTTTATATTCTTAAGTTAACGCTTACGTTATGTTTAATTTTCATTGTGAATGAGCCTTAATACAATATTTGTTAATGCTTTTACTCTAAGTAGATGTATCATTTCATTAAAATAAATCATTTTTAAGAAGATATATTTTGCTCTTGACGATACCAACTGTAATAATTGAATGAATAAATGAATGAATCAGTGAATCACTGAATCAGTCAAAGAATCAATCAATGAATCCATGGATGAATGAATCAATGATTCGATGGATGGATGGATCGATAGATGATTCAGTGGTTGATTGGATTGTAGTGAGAGAAAAAGTATTATCAATTAAATAGTAGGACTACAGGATGATAATCGTGTCCTTGCAAGGGCTCTTGTAACTCCTGCATGGCTTAATGTGGTCTGCCTTTGTCGTCCACTCACAAAGAGTGAAAAAATAACTCGAATATTCGTTAAGCAGAACACTGAGACATTCCACGAGACGGAAGAGCTTTGCATACTGACTACAACGCCAGGCTTCAATAGCAATACATAATTTCTATTTTTCGTAACCGGTTGTGTACGACTCTGGTGGTCATAGATCGACCTCTTTGGATCAGAAAACAAATGACGGAATAATTTCAAGGGAAAAATTGTTCCGGGGCCGGGTATCGATCCCCGGACCTCTGGTTGAACGTACCAGCGCTCTTACCAACTGAGCTACCCGGGAACTCCACCCGACACCGTCTCAACTTTTCCGTTTATATCCACACGACTCGTCAG